>NC_135364.1:22495000-22720000 GCF_051622035.1 Arctopsyche grandis | reverse complement strand
TTGATTTTCAAGCTCACACTTCAAAATTTTCATTTTTACAAAATAAAATAATTACTTACGTATAAAATAGGCTCTTGAACACAATACAGAATTCGCGTATACTTTTTGAACGCCGAAATTTGCATTTTTGAACTTCGTTTTAAATAGAATAAATTCTTCAGAAGCTACACGAGGCGTTATCATAAAACAAAACCGTGACGATTTTCCAGTTTTCGAAACAAATCAAAATCAATTCATTTTCTTGCGCTTGAAAAGTTTCTCCTTTCAATTTCAAATAAAGAGAAAACTGGTAAGATCGAACACGGGGTATGTCCGGATGAAACACTAACTACATAAATACAGAGAAATCGATAGTTTTACAACTCAGTTCTCATAACTGCAAATACACACATTGCAAAAAAGTCGGATGGACAAAATTGAGTCTATTTACTTTTTTTAAATTAAGTCTCTAAAAAGGTATAAGTTTTTGTTTAAAAATGTTTTTTAAGAAGATAAATATCACACCCGCTTTAATTTTTCAGTCAAAAATTTAAAAAAAAACACAATTATGGCAATAAACGACTATAAATAATAGTAAACAAAGGCTGTAAATAAAATAATAAATTAGAAGCGCTGACGATAGATGGTCTAAAGGAGAGTTCGAATTGTACCCGAGAGAATGTAAAAATATGCAAAAAAATGCCATAGAGGAGACGGGTGAATGGAATCAGACAAATGTGTGGGTGAGATGCATGAGGGTTGCCCAAAATAGAGACGAATTGAAGCCTATTGGAGAGGTTTTCATCTATGGAATGGCTATATATGATGTTGATGATGATGACTACCCTTTAAATCTCTTTTTAAACCTTCAAAAAATTTAAATAAAGTAAAAATTGACTACGGAACTTTCACTCGGACTATTTTTTTGTTTTTTAGCTAATTGTTTACATGCATGTTGTATTACATATACATATATACTATAAATGCTTATGTACAATTACTAATAATAAAATATATATGTATATATTAACAAGCAATGAAATTATATTGAAAAGTCGAAAGGCTTTTACTATAATATGTTTTATGCGAAATACGAAAGGCTTATACCCTTCCGATATCATGACGATTCCATTGATAAATAAATAATTCGGTGAACCCAAAATGAGACATGATTGATTAAACTCCGGACGAACATACAAATACCTTTTAAATTATGTAAGTATATTTCGATATAAATACGAATTTGAATACAAATATAGACGTCCGTTCTCGTTTTGTATCGATACATATAAATATTACGTATATTTTTTTTCATTCTGCCTGAAAGTGAGCTTATTTTTAGCAGCCGTTCAATGTTAGGACGCGAAACTTAAAATAAAACCATTTCAAAACACACGAATATCAGGTCAAATATTTCTGTGAAATTATATACATATATAAAACGTCGAATCATCCAGCTGCATCCACGTCACCGATTAATCCGGTTGTAAACTTTAGAGACGTTCCGTATGCAATATGTGCACAAAGCCTGTGCTTGCGGGAAAACGTAAGGTTCGAGACAAGTTTAAGTGGATATTAATCTGTCGGGAATACACGTCAGAAGTAACTGTCTCAGGTAGGGAATATCAAATGTTCACATGAGTTTAGCTCGAGAATAAAATCAACGGGTGCAACGTGAGCTGCACTTTGAAATGCAGCTCATGCCTCGGATAATGTGCATTTGTGCATAGGTTGCGACACGTGCTGGGGCACTCGTGTATACTCTGTGTGCTTCTGCGATTTGATTTTGATTAGTTTTGGTGTTTTGAATGTTAATATATGTATTTCGATTTAATATCATCTACAAACATACGTATACTTGTACTCTGTATATATGTAAATGCACGTTCTAATGTAGACGAATTTGTTTCCTATATATTTTATACCTATCTAAATAATGTATTGTATAAGTAAATCTATTTTGTACATTAAAGTAGTTCCCACATTGCTGAAAGTTCAATAAAACGTTTCGTAGTGTAATATTTTTCTATTAAGGATTAAGAGGGCTGTACACCCGAAACCTTAATTTTGTTACCGTTCCTTTCTTCGATATACATATATATTGAGTGTATGTATATATTGAGTGAATGCGACAATATATATCAATATATATATTTAGTGAATGTTACAGTTGCGCTTCAACCAGATAAAACGTATTTTAAATTGACAAAATCGAGGTTTCGTATTCTCCTATTTTCTCCTCCAAAACTGGACCAATTTTTAAAAAAATTTTATCATCGGTATGAGAAAGATACTTTTTGTGCATATATTGGCGTATTTTTTTTTAAATCGACCGTCAAATAAGCACGCTGGACTCGTTTCGTGGGTGTAAAAAAGAGGCGATTTTATAGATATTTGGCGGCTCCTAGCTCCTATAAAAAATAACTAATCAAAAAAGTAAAACGATAGATGCACCCAAATGGTGGATATCCATAGCATATTAAAAAATAATTTCTCTAGTGCCATAATTGAGGAAGGGAGAAGTCTAATACGTTTGTATGGACAAGGCGCTGCTGTCCAGCCCTCTTAATAATAATAATAAAAATGAATTATTAGAACCTGTGAGTTAATAATATTCCTTGATATCATAAAAAAATGTATATAATAGGGTAAAAATCACGCTCTTCATTGATCATTTAACGCCACTAAATACAAAATCGCATACGATATAATCATTTGGAAATCCTCTTTGCGCGCGTGTTTCAATCGCTTTGGAAAAACCGCGGGATCTTATAAGCTTTCCCGGAAAAACGAGAGCGGGTTTATATATGTATATTCCTCAGAGGATCACGCCCGCAAATTCGGCCGAGAAAAATCTCCGTTGTGCGCATCCTTCTATTAATCATAATTTTTCGATTTTTCACACGAACCTCTGATTGTGCGGTTCGGTCCCACGGGACGCGGAGAAAAGAGTGGAAATCCTACTGAGAAAAAAATTAAAACATTCGTCAAAGCGCAATGTTTATACACTCGATTTAGAGAGCAGAATGTTTATGTCGTCGCTGGCGTGGAAAAAAAGTGTAAATTGGATTCGTATTGTGAAACGCGTATTGATCAATTTTCACCTCGACATTGTTTATATCGCGTGGAAAACGATCTCAAATAATAGCTCAATTTAAACGTTCGATCTAGATATTTACGCCCCGGCGAAACATATACACATCGGTTCACATTTTATCATGAAAGCTTCCTATTATTCAAATTGAGAAGTTTTTCGGTGTCCAGATCCGACAGTCGGAACATTTTCTTTTTATTGGAAAATAAAACTCAAAACCATTTTATGTACATACATACATACACACACAAAAACGTAGTTTGCCTCATTTATGTATGTATATGTTACAGTTAAAGTGTATCTTCCAGTTATAATATATTTTAACTACTTGGAATATATAATTCATCTAACCTGGTACCAACTACCGTTATAGTTGAAGTTTATTTTCAGTTGTAATATATTTTGACTAGTTGGAATTAAATAAGTCTAACCCACGTAAGTTGATTCATATGGCGAATCACATTCCAACTGGTCAAAATATATTACAACTGATAATACAGTTCAACTATAAGTTGGTTTGAAGTCAGATGAAGTAGTTAGATTTTCGTGAAAACTTCACTCGATTAGTTAATTGAGTTGGAAAGTCACATTTTTGTTTTGAATACATTCTTACAGTTATTGCATTACCTTTATTCGTAATATCTAGAAAATATTAGCACGTTTATCGAATTCTAAATCATTCGTAAGAACATCAAAGCTGTCAAAACTCAGCTGTTATATTACAACATTGTTGCAAGTGTATTTGCGCTAGTAGAGGTATAATTTACTAGTTGAATTGTATTCGAATATGAATTGCCTAAAAAGCCAGTTGAAATATATTACAAATGAAAATACACTTCGACTGTAACATATCGGTATATGTACATAAAATAAAAAAGCATGTATACATATTTATTTTATTATAATCTTATTGAGTTCACAAATCATTGAGAAATAAAAAAGCTTAGTTTAATATTGAACTTGTATATTATACCTTTTAACTATCACTTTATTATACTCGAACGACACTTTAATTTGAACTAAATTTTGGAGCGATGAACTTGAGAGACGCGTAAAACTTTGTATTAAGAGGTTTCGCTCGTACTAATTGAATTAAATATACCGCACTGGCTTAGTGTGATGAAATGAAAGAGCTTCTGACTTGGTCTGATGTTTAAACTAACTATCGCATTGAAAGTGCGGTTTATAAAGCTGATTAGGTGATGTCAAAGTTTGTCTCATCACAAATAATTTATATTAAAGCAATTTTTATGATTTTGTTATACCCATGCATGACCGTGTGAACATTCCAATTAAGATTATGGGAGTTTAGAAGATAATCGGGGTACATAACAATATACAATATCTTATTAAATAATATTTATTTTATTTTTAGATCTGTTCCTAATTTCAAATTAGTCATGTCTTTGGTTTTCTAAGTAAAAATCTGAATAAAAACTTCATAGACGTATACTTTTTCATTAAATAACAAAAAATAAATAACTTTCAAAGAGAATTTAGCTTATCATAAAACGAAAAATATCTATTTTTTTTCTAATGTATGTAATCTAATGTATAAATCTAACACATACATACATATGTTCATATAATAGATCTATAATAATATAAATTACTATTTACCCCAAATTATGTATGTATATCCTCTGACGCACAATGTGTTTATTCTCTGATGATTTAGTGGTGTATATTTCATGCTGTTTATCTCACCTCGACAGCTTCATACATATAATATGTACGATGATTTCGGATAAAATCACCCAATTTTGGAATTAGTATAATTGAAATGTTCAAAACCATTAAGAAATCACTGGACGTTAATATAAATTGACCTAACAGTTTCGAAGATTAATCCCATGATACGTTATATATTCTAATAGCTATACTTATTCAGTTTAATTAAAAGCTTAACAATTAAGGCTAAACGTGGTACTGGCGGGATGAGGATCCCTTGTCTCGTGAATTTCGTTTCTAAAAGTTCCTTAATCTCGTGAGGAACTTTAAAGACTAATACGGAACAAGTACGGTGTCATTACTCCATGCAGATACTCTCGAGCAAATTGGAATCGACACAACGATCGCCAAGCTTCAAAGAAACCCTCGGAAGAAGAAGATTAAAGAGCAATTGATTGGACATCTCAATCTCCATATATGTACGTAAATGACGCAATCCATCGACACTAACTTCGCTTCATAAGGCGTCAGATCTACATTTAACCGGCATAAAAGTATGCAAATGAGACTAGAGCTATTACTGAGAAGGCACGGTAAAAACAGTACTAAAACTCGACATTGTTGAAATGAAAAAGTTCCAGTCCAAAGAAAGCAAGCAACGGGAGGGAATCGTTCCACTTTATGCAGTGTGCATAAAATAACCGAAAACTTGGTCTTTCATACGTCACCTACCCATCCCATAACTTCATTTTAACGAGAAAGTTGCCCCTTTCCTCTCTTCTTTCTTCATACACTCTTTTCGTCGAGTAATTTCAACGTGGTACCAAATTTTTAATCATGAGCTGTCGTAGTGTCTCTTCTCCAGTGTCGAATTCGAACGCACTCCAATACATTTTCATGTCCCCGGAAACGTAATGAAAATTACAAAGAGGCAATAATAATTGAATTGGCAAAGAGGAATGTCGCGAACTGGCTCAGATCGACGTTTGCAATTCGATTAGCGGCCCTGGTTTTAATTGAATTCTCCAAAGGAAAATCGCACCAATTAGTATTCGATATACGCCAATTTCCAATGTACACTTTCTCTCCACGAAGCTAAAAAAACATCCGGTGAAAATTCGCCGATCGTTATCATTGTAAATAATCCAATTATACCACAGCGTTTTTCCGTTGATTAATTCAACTCTAAGTAACTATCTATTAGTTACATATGAATATGGGTAGGGCAAAGTCAATACCTCACTTGATCATTTCCGACATGATTAATTACAAAAACTTTCAAAAGTTTACACACGCCGTAACAATCACAGATAGAATATGTAGCAAGCTACATATATCACTTTTGAGGATTATCATCCAAAGAAGAAAGAAAGTTTCACATACATATTTTATTTATTTATTTTTTATTTTTTATTTTACATATATACCAGGAAGGCCTTACAGGTAAATCCCAATGCGCCTTCCTGGCCAATTACAAATACAAATACAGCATTTTTATTAAAAGTCGTTGAATTGCGAGACACTAAAAAAACTCGCAAATTAACGAGACATCTATGAATTGTACATAAATTTTTATTGTACATCAATCAAATTTTTCAAATAGTGGTGACATAGTAGGTAGGAAGGATTTTTAGCCAATTTTTTTTCCGGGAACCGTTTCAACAATGAAATCAGAGAAAATTGGCAAACTCTGATAGGAAACGATCAACCTGGAGTCACAAATCCAGGTCTGACCAACAGCATACTCTGAAAAATTCATTTTCATTCAGGGATAGAACCCGGCACCTTCTTGACGGTAAGCAGAAGCTTAACGTCCGAGCTATGCTGCTGTGTACATATGTACATTTAAAGTAGCTACTTCATAATATATTTATTTTATTTTAATTCCACTCATACGTCACATTAATTTATGAAAATAATGATGAGCGCAAGCTACCAGACAGGCCAGGTTAAAATAATCTCCGATAATATACGCTCACTAAAGTAGAAACTATTACATCCAGGCTCAGCAGTAACGATTTCATTGAGATGTTGGATAGCTCTTGGAATAGAAACCATTCGATAAATAACCGTGCGACCAGGAGGTACAGCAATCAAATAATGATGTCTACCACGCACATAATCATTAGGGACATAAAGTCCCAAATGTTCTAGCAACGACGAACATAAATTATTACCACGTAGAAGCTGGAGAACGAAAGGAATAAATGAGAAGTTCAATCGAATCATACCCAAGCATGCCCAAAAGGAATTGAGTAGGGTAGGTAATACCCATATTCTTTCCTATATAGGAACAAAGAAATGATTTTTGCACTTTCTCAATCATTAGAGAGTAATTTGCTTCATGCAGATTCCACACAATCGCACTATACTGTTTTTTATGTAGCTACATACATATATGTATTATCTATTCAGAAATTGATATTTGTCCCAAATCTACAATTAAATTCACATATAATAATAATGTGCGGTTTATATTGTAATCTGAAGATCAACTCCAATGTTCATGAACCTCTTTAAATATACCATTATCGATAAAACGTCCACTTTGCGTAACACCGGGATTTAATCCCAGAAACACTATCATGATAAGCCTAATCCTTACACGGATACAAATCCCAGCTAATATACATATGCACATACATACGTATGGAAGTTCCCGTTAATCCTTTACGTTAAGTTTAAATAGTCAAAGGGTTCCCACTAATGACTGAAACAGCACTCTAATAAATATTGCAAGACTTCTCCGAGCCGATAACAACCCAGTTTGAAGATTTACTACTCGTCAGCACACAAACTAGCACTACTACTATTCGAAATATTTATACACCGATACTGTTTTGATTCTATTTATATGCGAGCGGAACTGTGCTAATTTGAAGCAGGGATAATTCGATGCCCCCATCTATTTGATGGTAATCATTCCTGATTACATCGATCTTATCTACGTTGAACTCAAATTTGTACATATTTTTACATATCTACGTATAAAGTACGTTTAGGAAGACCTAACATAAAAATCCCAATGCGCCTTCCTGGCCAATTATAATCATGGATATATAATTTTAAAATATTGGATACATTTTGACAAATTTGATAAATTTACATTTTCGCAGAATTTTTTTTTTAATAAATGACCAAATTTCGAGATGCTGAAGAACTTTACGAGACATTTATGGACAAATTTGCAGCATTTTATACGAATCAGCGAAGTTCGAGATGCTCAAAATTTTAAAATTGCGATAAATAGGTAAAGGATACCAGTTTGTTGGAACGGCTTCAATGAAAAACCGATAAATTGGCAAACTCTGATAGGAAACAACCGAACTGGAGTCACAAACCAAGTTCTAGGCTAGCAGCAACCAGTGGGATTCGAGCCCGTGACCACTGTGCTCGAAAGCATTATATGCTAACCACTAATCCATGCTGCTGGTTATATATTTACATACTTTGAATTGATTTTTTTATATAAAAATAACAAAAAGGTGTTTGGAATACACGATCTTAGTCACGACATTGAGACAAGAAATAAACCTGTTAAAACTATTACAAACGTAGAAAAAAAATTAATCTCAACTGGATGCTTCCTTAGAAAAGTCTCAATAATTGATCATAATTTAAATAAAATAATTTAAAATAAAGGCACTACTGGCTTAATACAAAGAAGACGAATTTACATATGTATAAAGGGCTACGAATGGTTGAAGTTGTAGTAGTATACCTCAAACTCAATATTTTTTTTTTATATTTAGTCTTATACTGCTATGTAGTACTCAGATATTTAAGTAAATGGAAAAAGATTATCAAATAAGAGGACATCATCATTTTCCAAAGACAAACTAAGTAAACTGACGAACTTCACTATAATGTTTACTCATTTATGATTTTGTAGCTCAATCTAGCAAAATATTTTATTCGGACTTTTCCGGTGAAGTAGCAGTATAGCTTTACCATATAAAAAAGCTTAGTAAAATAATATCAAATCTAGTTTATAATATAATATCTGAATACGTATACCGAGTAAATGTAAAATTGAGAAAACGAACCAAACCGGACCCGCCTCTCTCTCTCTCTCTCTCTCTTCTTCGTTCCCCTCGTATATTTTCCAAACGAATCGGTGAAAGCAAAGGGCCGGCTGCGGAAATTATCCCTGTGACCTTTTCGCATATCCCTTCCAGAGATCTGAATGGCATCTCTGAAATGCCCGTCAGATATTTTATCTGCTAGACGGCTAAATTGCACCGTGCCTCGCCGTACGTGACTATTAAACGCCATATCTAACGCACGCGGCAATATCGTATTTACGCAAAAATATCCATCCATATCAAAATACATACATATGTACACAATACAACCTCTCTTACACTATCTTAAAATAAATATCAGCATTCAAATCGTGTGTACAATGTGTATGTATGCATTAATGTATGATAGAATCGGAAATATCCCAACAGATGACGGGTTAAGTTAAATGATAAATGCTTCTTTAGCTAGGTGGGTTTGGGGATACTCACTTTTCTCCGAATTCAGAAACATCATAATATAATGCATATACATATCTATATAGAGCAAGGTTGAAATATTACGAAATCGCTGGAATGACGCCAGTACTACGTGCAACTCGTATAACGAGCGACACGTTAACATTTTTACACTGCGAACACTATTAGTTATAATCGTTTTTCACATATCAAAGAGAATGTGTGTGGAAGCTTTCCACTTAAAAAAATATTCAATGTGCATTTTTAACTAATTGTTTGTTTTATTTTTAAATTTTAACACTCATATATGTATATGTACATATGTATGTTTGTGACGTGATTCATAGACATATTGAATGTTATTCGAAACATTTATTTCTCACGAGTGTTTGTGTGCAATTCAGTTCCAGTTAGACTATCTACGAAGATACAGCCCTATAAATATGAAAATAAACAGGCAATAATATATTCTTCCTTTTATGTATTAACTGCTTACATGTATACGCGTTGAGCTTACTTGTATGCAATTATATATCTTCAAAATTTGACTGCTATACATATATTATGCTATTCTATGTACATATCATATCTAGTTCGATTGTATTTACCAAGTAAATATTTGCTTTCCAATCAAAGTGCCAATTATCTAGATTCTTATCGTATAATTGTTTCCGCCACACCCCGTATAAATACATAAGTACATGTACATTGGATTTGACACTCCATCATTCATTAGAATAACGATTAGGTAAATGTTTCGTTATCAATTTCAAATATTAACGTGTATTATAATTTCATTAAAATTACAACACATGCTATTTTTATTCCAATAAAAATTAATGTATCCATATTAATGTCATAATCTAATATATAATTTCGAAAGAGACTTTGTATATATGTACATATGTATGTATGTAAGTATTTTTGGTTGGGAACGTCGAAAACAAGTCAAAGCTTTTATGACGACGATTCGATTGATTGAATATTATTTTTTTTCGTTTCAAATAAATTCGGGTCTGACCAACCCATGACTTTATCTATGTATTTGAGGAATATAAGAAGGTAACAAAACAAAATTCAATATTGAACCGTAAATACAGATTATGAAATACTAATAACTTTGACAACATTTTCGATACAAATTGAGCGCAAATGTATGAAAACTTGCACAAGACAAAAGTTATACTTTCGGTTGTCAGATTTTGTACAAATTTTTTTATTACTTAAAATCACTATTAGTATTAAAAATAATTTAAAAGGTCAAAATAAAATAATGAAATATTGTTTTAAAAAAATATATATACCTATATATATATATAAATATATATACCTAAATATATAAAATATATATATGGGTGCTAGCTTCACAATAGACTATGTATATATGTACGTATATACATATATTCTAATATTAGACACTTTGACACATCAAATTTCAAACAAATTATAGTGCAATCGAAAAAATATTTAACTATTCAAAATCCAATACAAAATCTCTAATCCAAGAACTCGGGATATACATATGTATAATATAAATATGTTCATATGTATGTATGTGTGTACGTATGTAGGTAGTCAGGTATCTACCATATCATACTAAACAATAATTACCACAACACTAAACAATAAGACTTTGTATTGCAACGATGCAATTGTCGTATCACAATGGATGCAGCCCGTCCAGAACAGTCAACTCTAATGATCCAGATATAATTAATCGTCATCGAATTCAAACGGACAGCCATCGAGAGAAAACATCGAGAGTGATCCGCTATTGAATTTAGATCGACGTACATAGATACTAAACAGTGAAAAGCCGCCACGTTTAAATGTCGCCGAATGAGTATGCAGTGCAAATATAACACACTACAAACACGAGACATGTGAAATGTTTTCTCCATTTGATTCATGGCCAACTTGCACAGCCGGCGCCGGGATCAAGGCCGTAGAAAAATAGCTTTGGGCCACGCTGGCCAAAGACTGTCAAACGGTGGTGACGTGAAAATTATGGGTCCTACCCGAACATAGGACACATGTTCTGTTGCACCAACACATACATACATATGTGTGTGCATTTTGTTTTCATTTTGTGTAAGAAAACTGTGATTGAGGTTAGGTTTCATATATAATATAGGTTGTGGCTATTTGCAGGTACTATATCTGCAAATTATTGGCTATTTGCAGGTACTATATCTGCGACAGGCGCAAATCCTTCTGCGCATGCGCGTGAACTTATAATCCGATTATAATTTCTTACATTTAATGTATGCTAAACTTGTGTAATCAATCGTTCATTATACATGAGGCAAATAAATTTCGCACGTTATTATAATAGATTTATATCATTTAGCTAGTTCGCGGCTTGTACTTGTATGTAGGTATTGTTACGTAGGGGTGGGTGGAGGATCCAAGTAAAAGGCCAACAGTCGTTTCACAGCATTTATTGATGATTAAGGAGATACACGCATTGCCAGTGCTCCGTCCAGAATGACATGATATCGCCTACGTACTGCCTTATAAGGGGTAGATCTCTCAGGATGTCTAATCTGTTTACCTACTGTATAGTCACGTATTCGGATATGTATTCCCACGGTATGAGAAGTGCAATCATTGTTTCATGCACTTAGCTTGTCGCTAATCCTTAAAACCACTTATACCAGTCGCACGGTATGCATTTAGTTAATCCGTTAACAGATATCCGTTACAGATAATCCTTGAACGGTTACACAGTCTCTGGGATTCTATTCGCTTAATCTGCGGCGTACATAACAGTATTATACGTTTTATATGATAATAATTTTCTAACAATTAATAATATTAACTAATTTGGATTATATTTTTTACTCTACGTCACTTTACGATTTTGAACTAAATTTTAAGGGGTTTAAAACAAAATTTTAACAGTTAACACGCTGACAGTGACAGTTCACGTGCATGCGCAGAAAGCTTTGCGCCTGTCGCAGATATAGTACCTGCAAATAGCCAATAATTCGCATATATAGTACCTGCAAATAGCCAATAATTTGCAGATATAGTACCTACAAATAGCCACAACCTATAATATATTGTCAGCTTACTTTGAAAGAATTTTTTTCAGTGCTACCAATCTACTCTGGCTATAAATATGTATACGATACACTGGCGAACACAGTCGGTGAGGCTTAAATGGCGTATGACAGAAGTACGCTACTGATTTTTCGTATTGATATTACTATTATTCAAGTAGCAATAAAATATTTGCTATGGAAAAATAGCCTCAGGTCAAATGGGTTTTTGTAGGACTTTTTAAAGTTAAGTATATATTTTATATTTTCTCTTGTTTGTTTTATTTTCGTCTTTTTCGAGTGGTTAATATATTTTTCGGTTTTCTTTTTTGATTTTTATATTCATTTGATAAAACATACTACTGTATGTTTTATCAAATTTCTTGGATCAATCGGCTTTGCTGCCTTTCCCAAGTATTCTTAAATAAATAAATAAATATTAAATAAATTAACATACTAACTTTCGTATTTATTTATAAAAATGAAAACACCGATCAGTAGTATCCACTATGTTTTACTTTATCTATTACTAGTGATTTTACCCGGCGTCGTTCGGTATTTTTAATACAAACCGCTTAAACATGGCTAATCTAATAGTAAACATTTTATTTAATTTATTTGATTACTTTTATTTTATTTAAATTTATTTGAATACTCATTTGTTCAATGACGTCACGGATTTAACGAACCAAACAAACATACAAAGTCTCTTTCGAAATTATATGTTAGAATAGTGTTTTGGTAAAAGTCGGGTTTCTAGACGAGGCGGACCCGCTAGACCCGCTACTTCCTGTGATTGGCTGCTTTTTGCGAGTACTCAAGTATTGCCGTGCCGTGAATAAACACGACTTTTACCTGATGAAATACTCCGACATATTGTACTGCCTGGTTCGCATATAATTTCGGACGGTTGGGCAGCGTACGGAAATATTCCGAATTCTGGTAAAAGTGGTTCACCAGGATAATTTCGTGGGTCCAAATGATAGTGAAATACATACGCAAACACACCATCAAATACTCGTTTTATACTGACAACTATCAATTTTAATCTTTGAAAAAATCTAAGACATACATATGTACACCCAATCTAAATATTTAGAAATACGCTATTGGAACTTTTGTTTTGAGCAGTGTCTAAATCTAATTCCACACCACCGATTTTCTCAAAAGAGCTGTATATATTGTTAGCTATATAAGTTTCCGGTAAATGTGGACATTCGCCGATCTACCCTATATATACTAAATCAAGCTCGACGGCTATTTCAGTATGCACTATTTTACACGACTTTATTCAGCTCTAAACTCTAACTCAACCTTACCTGAGCGCATGTGAACATACATACATATATGTATGTATGTCAATGGCAATAAACTGCATAATTTACTGAATAATATTTCAAAACGTTTTCCATTCCAAACGTCTGGAGTACAATAGGGCCAGTTTATTGCGATATAACTAAGAACTTTCCAAGTTGTAAGGGGACCTTTTAGCTATCCCCATTTCTTTTTTTTACTTTATTTTTCTGGCAGTCCTCCGAAAGAACCTTTTTATTTTATAATGAATTGCGAGACAATAAACCTGAAAGTTAAATCTGTAGGATGTAAAAGAACCCAACACTGACTGGAATGGAGAGAAATTTTAATCATGAAAAAAATTTGTAGCATCGTTTGTTACGTTTTGCACAATTTTCTATATGTCAAATTTCGCAATCTGAAAAATTTATGAGTCATCTCGATACATTCAGAAACTTTTCGTACATGTTACAAATTTATGTTCTGACATAAAATGTGACAAAAACAGAATAAACATTATTTTATTGTAAGTATGTAAGTCTTAAAGGCTCATATTTATTTTGATGCAGTATATAGCTAACTTAAGTAGCTAAGTAAAATGAGAATAAAATGCATCCCACAACTTGCATTATTTTTTAACAAAATAATAGTGTAGTCATTTTTTTTAATATATACATACATTTGTACATACATACATACTTCATAAGTAAGATTTTAAAGCTAACGGGCATGAAATTCATACTCTTTTCAATCCTAATAAAATTTATATGTATATAATATATACCTATTTTACCTATAAATAGAATATATTATGCATGTTATTTACAAGGCAAATAATACTTACAATACATATTTATTGAACTGTAAATTATATCGGATAATTTCAGTCTATTCTTCTCTTATCGGAGATTCTACTTGAATCTATTCATTCATCAGTGCGAACTGCTCATTATATTTGCAATGGACTCCTTCGATAATTTATACGTATGCATATATTATACATAATCTGCATAAACAGTACTCCAAGATAAACGACAAAACAAATAAGAAACGAGAAAAACAATAATTCAAAACGTAATATGAATCAATATAGGGGACACTCAAAAAATAAGAGCACAAACAAACTGGGGGGATGCAAATTGAATAGCAGGTGGGAGAGAAATTCAGATCCAGTAACGATTTCGAAAACGACGAAAGTCCTGCAATAAAACCATAAAATCGATACAGAATTTATGCGAGGCCGTACAATAAAATCATTCGGAAAGCAGAGGCGGGATGAAGAAGAGAAAAAAATGTATAATACTTGTATAAAACAGAGCCGAATTTTATTATCCTCGTAAACGCAGATATACACACAGATGGTTCGAACCGTTTCGATTAATCCGCGTGGACCGGCCGATTCCAATAATAACAATTATCATTTCGACCGCAAAATCAGTTTTCGGCTATAAAAGGTTGGCGACCGACGACCGTACAGATAGCAGGGTAGTTTTCGATGTTAAATTAAAGTCGTTTTTTTATTTTTTTGACCGCGAACCGCTAATGGGGCACGCACAATGCTTCTTTTGTATTGGTTTTTTTTTTCTCTATCGGACTTACTCCTCTAGTCTGCTTTTAAACTCTCAAGATTCCACTCTTTCAAAAATGGGGTCCTTTTGTGTGTATTGTGCGTTCGTATGCTGCCTATATAAGTTGATCGTTAAATAGAGGCGTTCCGTTCGGGTCCATATTTCTGCGGTCGATTCCAGGTAATCTCACCTGCGTGACCCTTTGTCGACTCTGTGTGACTTGTATGTATAACAGTATCCAGGTATACCAAGATGCATTCTGAGGAAAATTATTTTTTTCACTTTGTAAAGTGTGTCTAAAAAAAGCTAACTTTGCTGTAATAAAGGTCAATTTCGATATAATTAAAAAGTGCCCAAAGCAAAATGAATAACATATGTATTATGAAAGCCTTTTCTAAAATATTTATATTATTTGAATTATATTTTCTCGCTTTTTCAGTTAAATTGATTCATTAAGTAATAGAAGAAATGTCCATACTCTGTATATTATATGAAAATTTATAAAAAAAAAGGTATTCATTTCATTGAAACAATTAGATTTTTTAGTATTAAAATAAATGCAGTACCTAATCCAATTTTTAAACATGTAAAATGAACGTAAAGACAATTAAAATTCGAATCAAACATAAATGGGAAACAAATAATCATTTGTAAATGGGTTTTTGAGCTCTTTTTTCTATTATGCTGTACATTAACATTAGAATAATATAATACTATGATTACTAACCAAATTAAATTAAAATTGTAAAATAGAAAATGATCAGTAGATCAGTAGCTATTAAAATAGATATAAGATGTATTGTGGACATAATTTCGTAATAATAAAAAGCATTTAAAAATCAAATCAAAATGCGCATTTAAGATTCATACATGATTTAGAATTTGTTATGCTTTTTCTGCATTCCTTGTAATATAAAGAATAAGATATTAATCACAAATCAATAATTTATTTTTCTTGCAAACTACTATTTATATTATAACAACGATCGTTCCAAAGACTAACTAAAAATAAAGATTAATCCTATTTTTGTAGCGTTATTATTTTAGAAATTGTGCCTCATACAAATCAAAACACCACTATATATGTATATGTAATACAAGGCAACAATTTAATGGTCTGTATTTTTCAAATAAATGGTCAATAACTTTTACGAACATTTAGTGATAATAGTATTCTTAATAAATATAAATGAACGGTCAATAAGCTACTTATTGTTATAAGTAAACCACGCTATTTTTAACAAACAGACAAGTCAAACAATCAGTGACCGATAATACAATATGTAACATACTGATCATTTATAATATTCATATATACGAATTTAATTACATTTATTCGTGTTTATTTGTACATGAACGCATGTATTATTTGTACGATGTTTATACCTGTAAATAATGTTTGTTTTTTCTTCGGGGTTATTAATCGCCTGGTTGGAATAGTGTTGACATCAGATTTTATGCGTATGGAACAACCCACTTGTTGGTATAAATTTAAACAATGCCCCAGACATGTCAACACAAAAATGTTCCAACAGCTGAAACACGTCTACTACTGACTCACAGTGGAACTATTGTAATCGTCTGTTTTTGCAATAATACAAAAAAAAAGTTTCAAGCATTAAGAACACTATAAGGAAAAAACTGAAACAAATTAAGATCTATTAGCAACGAGTTTTACGTGCCTATTAAGTATAATTAATTTCCCTTTCGGTGTTATTATGACGTGCAAAACGTTTGCTTGAAAATGACAGCTGTCGTTTTCATGCTTAGTAAATGGAAAAAAAAATATCGCTAACGTAATTCATCTTACAATTTATATAACTCCAAGTACTCAGTATTATAAATTATATTGGAAAAGGATATTGGGTAAGTGAATTCGTGCAAAAATATCAACCTTGAATTTTTTTCTACTTACGTACATACTATCAGATTTTTTTATTAATTTTAAATTAATATCAATCTACGTGCAGTTGCCCAGTATTTTTTGCTTATTTTTGTACGTTTTTTAAAAACTCTTTCGACAACCTTCATCGATCATTGATATTACAAAAAGAAATAACATTTTCAGCAACGAAGGTAAATCAAATTTTAAAATTCACCAATCTCAGTCCGGTTCACTGAGCGTCTCAAATAAAAAGAGTTGCATGCAATTTTGTTAAATTGAAAAATCGTGATAAATTCGATAAAAATTGAATTGACTGGTTGTTAATTTTTCCGATTTGTTTCCGTATATGACGTGAAAGGATCAATACGGAATCGTTATATAGGTAATTTCCAGTACGTCATGTTCAATTGTCGATCAATATGTCAACGTTATCTTTAGCGTTATGTAACTCGAAACTTACTACATATCGATGTACTCTTTGCTCTCGTATTCATACACATAAAGCTTCTTATTTCATTAAATCTTCGAGAAACAAATAATAATTACCACTATGTATAAGTTTCTCAAACTCTACGTATTTCTTTTTCACCTTAAACTTTTTTTTTGGACTTACATACAGACTGAATATTAAATTGGATTTGATATTTTAGGATAGGTTTACGACATATTATACAAGCAGTAAAGCTTATTCCATACATGTAGATCAAAATATATGTTGGTATTGGTAAGAGAGGTAAGAAAATATAACTATTAAATCTTTAGAGGGGTGGAAAACCAGGTCATGTCCATTAAATTGGGAAGAATTTCATAATAGTTTAATGTCAAATTTTAGATCTATAATATGACATTTATTATACATATATGTACACACATACATATATGAATCACAGACATTATTATAAGACGTAATTCATGTAAGCATTTTAAATATAACTTAATGTAATTGGCAAAAACATTGTGTGTATATTTTAAATTACACTGCTTTTTCATCTCGTATCATAATAGCACATCACTGTTTTTAAATCTATATATACTGTGAATTTTTGTAAATATGATTAAAAATATAGAATGTTTTAGAATAAAATTAGTTCACTGCATTAATAGTTTCCGCTATAAAAAAACCTGATAAACTTGACCCAAAATGCTTCGACTCATATTTTTTTAGTAAAAATTCCAACATTAGGTACATTCAATCGTGGAGATAAAAACCATATGTTTATCATTAAATAGAATTTCTCGTCCAAAACATAATATACATATGTACGTTTCACCACAGATTTTAAGACAATTTTACACATAATAAAATATTATAAAAAATACTTTACCTCTTTGAATTTCCTGGAGATCAATCGCCAATCCAAGATGTATCTTTGTATATATCCCACCGAGTGATTACGAGTTCACATATAAACCACATTTATAAACTGTTTATTTTACATTCGATCTAGTATGCAATTATTCAAAAGAAACCTATAATATATATTCGATTTTATTTATTTATTTATTCGTGTAAAACGGGAAAAAATCGTCAAAGCGCGAACGTTCACGACAATAGTGTTTTGTTGTGTACTGATAACCACTGATAACAATGAATGAAATTCACTATACCAATATGCGTAAACATCCGTCATTTCCATATAATATGTACACTTATACCATTACACATATGTACTGACAGACGACAATAATTCATACTCAAACTGAACATACATACATATATCGGTTCAAAATTGAACACAATCATATTTAGTATGTATTCGCATGTGAATTGATTTATGTTTCGAGATCAAAAGCAGGTAATTAAGTATTCATCGAACCTTTTTTTCTCTGAAAAATGGTCGAAAGAAAGGTATTTAAATTGAATCCCCTTAAAAATGATAAAGAATCTTAAATAATGATTCCAGAAACGAAATTAACAAGAACACTCGTTAAAAAGTTTCTAACAAATAAATCGAATCTTTCGAAACTTTCGAACGCCTAAAAGGAATATTTGGCATAAATAAAATATATCGATTACGTACAAAGTTTTGAGCATCGTCGACACAACGAAAGGCACGCTTCACGTTATATTCAATATAGACAGGGGACGTCAACATTTTGTTTTTCATAATTTTGTTTGAACAATATATGTGTATGCTCTTTGATGTGCACGTGTCACTCGTCAAGTTCATCAGACTGCGACCCGTCATCGCGACGTGTACCGAAAAAAAAGATGCACAAAAATCCAGTTATATATATAGCGAGTACACGAACTACTATCTTTCGACAGACAGGGGCGTTGAAATATATTTCGCGTGAAAATAACTTAAAATTCGATAGATCCAAACCCGGAAAACGAGCAGCTCGAAATCTCGTTAAGTGTTCGCAAAGAATTCCCCCCTGCATAATCGTTATTGAATTAAGTCGTCGTATTTAAAAAGAAAATTAAATAATATTGAGAAAAAAAGGCGGCTCTCTTTTCAACGCAAAGTTAACGTTACTTTATTTTCCTTCCTGCTTGAAATTGATACATTTCTTTTCATAAAAAAAATCTGCCATTTTCTTTTTTTCTCATTAGACTCGCTTTGAAGTTTCCTTTCGAAATGTCAATCACGATCGCATCAGTGTGTCAGCGTGTCACTAGCGTGTCTGTTCTGATCTTAAACTCTAAAACAATCAATGAAAAACGGTTTGATTTCCGTTTGAAATCATAGAATTCCGAACGGCGTTAAAATGCTAAAAAAAAAAAAAAAAACATATCCACGCTTCAAAAGACCGATCTGATTTGATTTTAAATAATCGACGTTTTATTTTTATTATTGCTATTATTATAAACAGTTTCACACAATTTACACGATCGTCGAAAATTAAATAAATGCATTAATCGAATGCGTGGGACGGATTCGAACACGCATGCGTTCGTTGTGTATATTAAAACATACAAAATCACTAAATTCCCTCAATTCCGCCGAATTTATAATAAACACAAGTTAAAAAAAAAATCTAACACAAATCAACAACACGTCTCCCCTTTCCTTAAACAATAAAACAATAAAAATGCGTAGCGCGATTCAAAGAAAAAAATAGTCACGATAAAGAAGGGTTTTAAATATGCAGCGAAATACTAAAAGGGTTCATTGTTTGACTTACAAACGTTTTGCATCAAATTTGTAAAAATGAATAAATATACATATCTTATCGATTCCTTTTTGTAAATTTACGCAAACGTGCATAGTGAATTTCAGTGCTTGAAAATATTACATTATACACATGTATGTATATGATGCAAAAATATTTGGGCGCGACACAACACAACACAACAATTATCGCATGAAAGGAACGCAAAGCTGTGCAATTTGGAATTCATTCGAAAAAAATCAAATCAGTACAAGAATATTATATACTACAATGGAAACAATGAATCGAATTCAGTGACAAAAGTGCAACGACAATGCAACAACACTGCAATCGACTCTGTATATGTATATTTTGAAAGCAAGTGTTTGCCAAAGGAAAGTCGATAGTGACTGTTTCTGGCGGGTAGTGTATTGTCGCGGCACTGTGTAGTTTGACGGTCGGAAAAGTTGCACTTCCGGAAAAGTTTATGTATTGGAAAAGCTGTATTCGCGCGCCAATACCGTCTGTATGAGCGTCGGGACGCCAACTGCAACACGACCGTAATGCCGGCAGTCGCCGGCATACTGAATCTACAGAGTCGCCGCGCACAGGTGGAGCTGTTTTCAGGTGCGCACAACTGACGAACCGCGGTCCAGTGGTACGCAACCCCCTCCACGTGTGTCACCCAGCAGCTGTTTCAATCAAAACAAAGATAAACCAAGTCTCCAGATACAGTAAAGACTTAACAAAGGATTTAACAAACTTCCATATTATATGTACATATATTCGTATACAATATATTATCCGTTTCGCTGATGATACGGCATTATTGACTGAGAGTGCCGAAGACCTGCAATCGTTATCGATCGCAATTGATCAATCATGTCATTAGCCAGCAGCATAGCTCGGACGTTAAGCCTCTGCTTAGCGTTGAGAGGCGGCGGGTTCGATCCCTGGGCCCGAGCCTCGAATGAAAATGAGTATGCTGTTGGTTAGACCTGGATTTGTGACTTCAGGTTGATCGTTTCCTATCAGAGTTTGCCAATTTTCTCTGATTTCATTGTTGAAACGGTTCCCGGAAAAAAAATTGGCTAAAAATCCCTCCTATACCTATAATTTGTTATTAATTAATGTACAATAAATAAGATTGTGTACAAATTAATAGATGTCTCATTGATTTACGAGTTATACATTGTCTCGTAATTCAGTGATTTATATAAAAAAAATGCTGAATTGTAATTTGTAAATTTGTAATTGGCCAGGAAGGCGCATTGGGGTTTACCTGTAAGGCCTTCCTGGTATATATGTATGTAAAAATAAATAAAAAATGGGGTCTGTCTATTAATATCAAAAAGACAAAATCAATGGTCATAATTAGTCGCCGGAGTCTGAGGGGGCCGTGTATTGTTCAAAGGTTGTAAATGCATTGTTAAAGGTTTGCCGAACAATGGATAGCACTGGATAGACTATCTTACCTCTAGTCATAATATGTAAAGAAAAGACGGATCCATTAAGAGGGCTGTACACTAGCGCCATATCCATACAAAAGTATTACACTTCTCCCTTCTTCAATTATGGCACTAGAGAAATTATTTTTAATATGCTATGGATATCCACCAAAGAAACAAACGACATTTACTAGATATTTTTATAATTCTCTTAATAAGTATTATATATGGACATATATTTGTATGAAAATTAATGTTACAATATATACATATGTACCCATGTACCGGTCTCCGTGACGAGCCAGAATGTTAAATTACAGAATACGCAAATATCGGAAGGCAAAGATCGAAAATCGAAAGATCTTAAGCCGAAAGATCAAAAAAAAAAGGTGCATGGTAAACGGTACATACTCACGTACATACTCACTTAATTTGCGCGAGCAGGATACAACAGGAACAAGAGGAACAGGCTTTTCCTCCCATATTAATGTGCGCGCGCAGAATACGGGAGGAAAAGCCTGTTCCTTTTGTTCCTGCTGTACCCTGCTCGCGCAAATTAAGTGAGTATGTACCGTTTACCATGCACTCTTTTTTTTTATCTTTCGACATAAGATCTTTCGATTTTCAATCTTTGACTTCCGATATTTGCGTTTTCGGTAATTTCACATTCTGGCTCGTCACGTAGACCCATTATATTCGTATACAATATATTATCCGTTTCGCTGATCATACGGCAATATTGACTGAGAGTGCCGAATACCTGCAATCGTTATTGATCGTAATTGATCAATCATGTCAAAAATAGGGTCTGTCTATTAATATCAAAAACACAAAATCAATGGTCATAATATGTAAAGAATAGACGGATCCATTAAAAGGGCTGTACACTAGCGCCATATCCATACAAAAGTATTACACTTCTCCCTTCCTCAATTATGGCACTAGAGAAATTATTTTTAATATGCTATGGATATCCACCAAAGAAACAAACGAAATTTAATAGATATTTTTATAATTCTCTTAAGTATTATTTATGGACATATATTTGTATGAAAATTAATGTTCCAATATATATGTACATATGTATGTACCGGTCTCCGTGACGTGCCAGAATGTTAAATTACAGAAAACGCAAATATCGAAAATCGAAAGATCTTCAGTCGAAAGATCAAAAAAAAGGGTGCATGGTAAAAGGGTACTAAATTATTATTTTTGAAGTGTAGCATCTTTATACACGGTAGAGTGCAATAGACTTTTGGGTTTGAACGTGTATAGACCGATGAAATTTCACAGCAGTGAATGTGGCACGTGGGTTTTTTTTAAGTAGTTTTAACATATAGAAAATATATGACGTTCATGGCACGCGTACATGGCACACGTCCTTTCAAAACGACACTTTCGACACATGTCGTTGAAATGGTAGTATTTATCCTTGCTTGACAGTGATCGATAACAGTGTATGCCATATTTGAAGAAATGTAGGAGACCACCGACGGCGAGGAGCCCATATTTGGAATACACCGGTATCGATCACTGTCAAGCAAGGATAAAATTTATATAGGCATTATTTTTCAAAAAAATAATGCCTATGAACAGAACTACAAAGAATTAAAATAAATTAATTTTTGCGATCAAATTCTTTGGCCATGGAAGTGTATGATTTTTGTAACCGCAGCAACATGTAGTAGATTTAGCAATTGTTTATGAAATTAATTTTATCATATATACAAATATGTATTTGTATAATGAAAAAAAAAACGCACCTCAAGTAGTTTGCGTAACATATGTATGTAATTGGCACATACATAGTGCGTGAAGCATTTGTTATCTGAATACTTAAATCACCACAATGGCGTTAAATGATTTAATTAGTCCAATTCCGAATAATGTATGTACATACATTCATATGTACATATATAAAAATAAAGTGTTTTGGTTTCTGCACATGTGTACATAACAACTGTAAGGCTACATATGTAACTATGACATCTGAAGGATTAGAATGTATTATCTTCAAAATTATATCCATATGTTTGCGTTCTAAACGCGTCTATGAATCTTTTTACGCCGATTTCATCCCATAAACATAAACACGGTAAAAGTGAAAATGTCAAATTAATAAAAATATACCGCACTTACTCGTTTCGTCGTTTTAACACAGTACAAAGATCGCAGTCATGCAATATTCATACCAACGAAGTCTAAATACATATGTACTGATAGAATTATACGAAACGCTCAAATTACAATATTACATATGTATGTATGTACATATGTACTACATATTATCATAGAATCTTATTAACACTTCTCAATCGGTATACCGTTCAATTATTTATCATGTGTGCTTTTATTCAAAAACTAATTGATATTACAGTGACTAATTTATATTTGATTACTTCTTCAGTAAAACGTTCAACCAACATACTATACATGTCCTTCAATAGTAATGAAAATTTATTACGATATTTAGTTTCATACATTTTCCCGTTTCCTTTCATCACTTTTTCTCATGCCAAATATATATGTATTACGTTATTTTATTTCTCGATATTTATATATGTATACATATACATATATGTGTATAAAATACATAAGATAAACACAAAACTGATGTGAAAAACATCTGAATCTGCCACTTAATATCAATAACATCGAACATTTAACTAGACAAACATTTGTTATTTTATTATGGACTGATCATATTCATTGCGCAAATTCAATATAAACAAATAAAACAGATACTTCTGCATCTTTGATGTTTAACAGCACGAGCCCTAAAAAGTATGTAATTAATACGTAAGTAATTTTGTTTTTATTTAAAAGTCATCATTCATCAAACGCGTATGACAAATATTTATATAAGGATTTTATAATATTTATAATCCCAATACAGATTAGACAGCGGCACTTCACGCTCATTTTATAATACCTTTCAGTGAAAATAAAATGCCCACTCATCATGTAAATCGACGTCAATATTTACGAGTTAATTTTGAATGTGCGTTAAGATGTAATCGAATTAATAACAGACGTATCGTAACCGGATCAAATTATACCCACTTTGGCGTTTCCTCTCTTTTTTTGCGTAAAGGTGAAAGCTCGAAATGGCAGCAAGTAAGCAATTTTATTTCAAATATAACATCAAAACGTGCGAAGCCTCATCAAAAAGTCATTCGTCTTTACTGACTAGCAACAGGTGAATTCTTATAGGAAATCCCATAAATCCACGCCGAAATGAGCATTTCATACATTTCCCGAAAAAAACGTAATAATAAAAAATCATATTCCACACATAGTACGTGTTCACGGTGTATTACCCACGATCATCAATCACAAACTCATTTTCTCGTAAGAGAGTTTCAAAAGTACAAAATTGTTGTTTGATTTTTATTTCTGTTACTTATTCTCCCGTTTATAAAGTGGTGGTTGCCTTAATGCCAACCACCGAGAGGTTCTCTAGTTCAAGCCCAGGGTTTACCTCGATTGAAAAGAATTTATTTCGAGCAATATCTGTAGTGCTGCTGGTCAGACTTGAAAATTTGATCGATCCAAGTCGATCGTTTCCTATAAAAGCTTACCAATTTTTCTGAATTCATTATTAAAACGGTTCCTTATCAAATTGGCAAAAACCCACTATTTGAATATGATTTCAAAAATTAGTAAGTGTACAAGTTTAATACCAAAGATGTCGCTCGGAAGCAACCCGATAGTGACATATTGGGAAAATATAAAATTGACTGCATCAGCTATGCCGCCTTTCCCAAGTATAAATAAATAAATAAAGTAATTTAAAAGTATTTCTATAATACTGATGGTCAGGCCTGGATATTTTTTACTCCAAGTCGATCGTTTCCTATCAGAGTTTGCCAATTTATCTGATTTTATTGTTGAAACGGTTCCTCGTCAAAACTGGCAAAACCATCATACCTACTATTTGAATACGATTTAAAAAAATTATAATATATAAATTTATATGTGTACAAGCTTAAAACCAAGGGTGTCAATTAGGGAAGCTGTAGTGAGACCATTGTAAAATATAAATTGAAAAAATATATATACATATATACATATATAGAACTACGAATAAGTAGTTGAAAAGTCGTTCTATTTAATTTTATGAAGATAAATAAAGAAAAATATTTATAAAAACATACCAAAATACTTCGCTACATTCGGCAAAACAACCCCTCAACGTCGGCCTTGTTATCACGTCTTCTTGCATCATGATTGATTGTTTTTAAATACCAAAAAAAAAACGAAAAAAATCTTCGACAGGTTTCTTCTTCTTTCTATCCTTAAATAAAATATGAATTATCATCATTTTTTTATCCAAAACGTGTATTATAATTTGCATTTAATGCAAAGCTTCATAGGCAGATAGTAGATGGAAAGAAGAATTTCACCACAACCGATATAAATCATATTACCAAAAAATATATAAAAATAAATCATCGATGAATTTGTTAGTATATATGTACGTATAATATATGTACGTTTAGTAGAATGATAAGCGAAAATGATTCAGCAACCAATGTTTTTTCCGAATGAATTTTTGACATATCGCATATAGCAGTGGTGATAAGTCCATTATTTAGCAAAATTTAATTATCAATGTGGTTTTGTTCATATATGTGGTTTTGTCCATGTGTTTATATCAGACAAAAATTATATTTTTTCACTTGCTTTTCCCCCTCTGATAAACCCAACGCTTATGGATATATCACAGTTGTTATGCTATAAGGACGCAACATACATATGTACATACTTCATATTTCAAATTTATTTTTTATACCACATAAAATCAACATTATCATAAGAGTCTATAGATATGTATATTGCACAAAAAAGATTCATGAAATGACGAAGTCGAAAAAATTCATATGAAGGTTAGATGAGATACTTATACATTAGTCAAAACCATATCCAATGAATAATACATTTCGAGCGATTCAAACCCTCCACCTTTACATATATATATATATATATGTATGTTATATAACAGTTAAATTTATAGCAGAAGAACCGCATACCGAATCGTTTAAAAAAGTTTGTTTACCCCTGATCTTATGCAGTGTCATCCATTAACGACAGTTGGCTCTTCGCCGTTCGCGTGCACATCGTTTGACACCTTTTGTTACGCTTACAAAGAAGTCTCAGACTGCGGCTTAGGAGTTATCAAACCACCCTCTGAGATATAGCACCTGATCCCTTACAAAAGCTGAAAATTCAAACGTCAAACATCTTTCTTGAATAAGGACAATTAAAAAATAGAATAAAAAGTATACATAAATCAGTCATTGAACATGTCTGTACAGGTGATCGGATCCAAACTTTCAAAGATGCTCAAGAATGAATAAACGTCAAGTAACCCGAAAAATCAGAAACTTGAAACGCGTTGTGTACGATATTTTATCTCCAACGTAATGGCAGACGATACATTAACGTATATTTATGACCAAAATGAAAACGATCGGATAATAGATAAGAGATATAAAAAATGACGTCTTAATGTGAAACGTAAAGGAGGTTTGTAAGAACCTAAGCGATAGAATTCCAAAAAAAGCGTCAAGGGGTATGTGTATGTTATTTTTTTGTGGAATTCTATTGCGTGAGTTCTTCTTGAGCGCCTATGAAAATTAGGACTTCTCGAAACTGCCCCATTATTCAATGCAATTCAGTGCATTCTTCCGGGAACGTTTTTATTATTTTTACAATTTCACATTATATATATACATATAATATCTCCCTTCACGAATTGGGAGACTATAAAATTTCGGTCAATTTATATTTAGGTACATTACATCGCCGTTTTTCGTATAAAAAGCCCCACATGCGACAAAATTTTCTACGCCATTTTTTCACACTAAATGATCAACAGATATCATTTGTATTTATAGTATACTATAATCCTTTCTTTGATAATTTTCGTAGTTTTCCAAGCATGCGTATATAATAAATGTATATTTCAATAAAGGAAAACGTATTTAAAAATTTACATCGTATCGATAAGAATTTCAGCAACCGATACTATGTAAGTTTCAGTTGTGTTAAAAAAATCCCCAAAATATACAGACACACACACACACAAACCACATACAGACACACATGCATTTTTTCTAGATCATGAAAACGTGATCGGTGAACGATTCTGCGTTCGAATCAGTCAAAATCTCGAGTTTGAATTTTCGCATGATCACAAAACCTCATCTACATATTGTTACTACCTACATAGATAAAGTAAAGATTTAGCAAAATAATGAAATTATATATTCGAATGAATAGAGTTAATTTTGTGTGGGTTGAAGCCGGATAATTCGCGTTAAACTTTACGCAACAAATCCGAAACTGTCATTAACAGATAGTCCGCAACGTAAAATTGAAAACAATCGGAATTTTAGGTATTATGTAGCCGTCTCAATCAATGGATGTTTGAGAAACAATTACCTTGTGAGCAATATCGCGAGAACAATCACTTAAAATATACATACGTACATTTAGCACCATATTATTTTTCAATACATTCGTTTGTAAGCGAAATGAATTGATTTTTAAAAGCAGAAAGCGTTAAGTTTTCTTGATTTGCTTTGAAAGGAGGCAAATATTGAATTCTGAGAATTTTTGAATTGCAAAATAATCTCAAATTACAATAAATACAATACAAAGGAGAATAGCTAGCACAAAGCCGAGATGAAACTCGTCGAAATCACAAACAAACCGTTTCCGTCGGACAAACAGCGAAAGCCCTAATTGAAAGAAATCCGTCAACTGAAAAATAGGAAAAAGTTGCCGAGTGAACCTTCTTCTCTCCGACAAATTCTTATCATCGCGCTCGCGAAATATAATCTAGAAGATAAAGCCTTATAAGTCGCAAAATCCTCGAGATCTCTACCGAAAAGGGCCCCGGCCGCGGCACCCACAGCTCAATATTTCATAAAGCCTTAAATATAGAATTTCTTCTCGACGTAACTTTATACGAATTTATGTAACGACGAAGAAAACACCCACTCCATATTTTTTTCAGCTTTTCATTTGACTGCAAATAAAAATATTTGCAAAACATGCCGCAACACCAGACAAAATTACGTAAAACAACGCGGAAAGTAAACCTGCACAACTATACTATAAAAAATAATTAATTCCATATTTAACGACCCAATTACGTTTCATAATACTAAAAAAAATATTTAAGAAATAGGCTCACACTTTCAGAAATTAAATTTCAATTAATAAAACATCCCTATACAGTGCCATCTGTGAGAAAATTTCGATATGAACATGCGCTCTCATTATCGCTCATTTTTCGTCGAGCAAAAAGTACAAAATTCGAACCAAATCCTCCATCAAAATACATCATAATATCGTCGCAACTAATATAAAAAATAAAAATAAAAGTTGCACTCTGTGTCAATTCAAACCCGACACTTTATAGTCGTTACAATCTTGCATAATTCATTACGACGATTGCACCAATTGAATTAATCAACAACAGTTCAATTACACGTACATACATACATACATACTGTAATCACCATAAAACCTGTCACGAATTATTGACACTATACAGTTTACAATTCAATCAATGATTAAAGTCGATTATCCTTGCATAAATGCATCCACTTGTATTACAATGCGTTAGTAAACGGATAATTTATAATTGGCTCACGGCTAAGTGTCTCATTCGGAATGAAAGCAATGATTTAATTCGTCATTACCGAACTACATATGATTGGACACACTTTTGCCAAATAGTGCACACGATTTACAATTTAATAACAGCAACTTCGAAAATTTCTTGTGTGTACAATGAAATAATAATAACAATATAAGTACTATATTAAGAAATTGTATGTATTAATTATATATTATACGTAAACGATTTGGTAAATTATGGATATCAAAAAAAAAGTACTCAAGTAGGTAGGTTCCATCAAGAAAAACTACAGCAAATTTAACAAGCGGTTTTTATATCCATTCTAATATATAAAAAAAAATAGTTGATCATTTGTCGAATTCAATTTAAAATCAAGAATGATTCTGTCGAAGAGATATTTTTATAAAAAGAGCCATACAGTTCATTGTATTATACATAAGTGAGCACTTGAACTTCAAACTGAATTTTCGGCAATATGCAAATTTGACTGTTCTCAAGTGCATAGATTTTATATTAAGTTGATATATTTATATAATATACTATATAATAAATACATACTTGCAAGTGGTGGTAATATACCTATTATGAGCTGTCGTTCGAAATACATAGGTGGCACATTTATTGGATTCAAATCGATAGCAACTGTAATACTAGAGTATATAACGCAGATGGTGGCGTTTGTCGAAATTTGGCGAGACAGCTGTCACGGATTCGTAAACAAATATTCCGGAATTAGAGATATTCGACCGTGTGAAAATTCTAAGCTATGAAAATAATCTGTTTAATATACATATATTTATATACTTTCATTTTTAACATTATCATATTTATTTTCAAAAAATAATAGTAGAAATCAATTCATATAATATAATCCGAAAATTGACCATCATAAAACTATTAATGACCAATATTCCTCTATTAATGAAATATCTATTAATTTCGAGTATTTCAACATCAAAATTAATCATAATAATAACAAAAAAGTTAAATTACCAAATATAAAAAAATAAATGGAAATCTAGCACATCCTCCCTCCTTTGAAATTTCCACCCTTTTTTAATTAAAAATGAATACTCCAACGTCAAAAGGTTCAAAACCGTTGTTCTAAGCTATTTTCTTAAATAAGCTATTGCTAAATTTACATACAATATATGTATAATATTTTTTTAATAACTGAAGCGAATGAAAAATGTAAACCCAAACCCTACTATGCCATGAATCAGACTGTATACTAGAATGCGATTGAAATAAATTACACTAACAGTCATCGCATTTTCAGCAACATATTCATTTTATTTTATAACTCTATGATTCAACAGAACTAATCTTATACAGATGACGAACTCATTGAAAACTCGTACTACTCGACAAAGTAACTTATATAAGAATATCCATTTGGGAAACCATATATCATGCTTCACAAACATTAGAGATATAATACAATTGCAACTTTTTTTATAATAGAAAATAAACAATAACAACAAATAATAAAATTACTATTAAAAAACATATTTTAAGATTGACAAGGTTGGGATTGTTAAAAAAATTCATATTATAGATTAGTGCCTCAACTTAAATATTTATGTGCATAAGTTTAGTTTAGTGAGTGACTATTAACCGCTGTAACCTTCATCATACTATCAAAGTCCACATTCTCGATCTTTAGACTAGGTCTACGTGTACTATGCACCATTATATGTACATACAGTAAAACCTCAACTGGCGAATTGATGACAGAAGATTTATTGAGTAGAGTTTTCATTTTTTGAGATAGAATAACTAGAGTTTTTTACAATATCTATGTTTAATTATTTACAATATCTATGTTTAATTATTAACAATATCTATATTTAATTATTTTTATTTTTACAATATCAATATCTAAAATATCACCCCGGGACAGAAATTCCCGGGAAATCATGAATTTTCACGTCCCATATCCCAAGAAAAATATTTCAATCAAAACGTTCTTTAAATTATTTAATAGAAGCGAATGTATATCATATCCTGCGATGAAACTATTTTGCACCGAGTGTATTCTTATTGTATTGACAATTCCACAATGGAAAAAACTCTATTAGATTCTGACGAAAATGAGACAATTGTGTGTTTGACGATGAATGAAGAATTTAATAAGGAGTTATCAAAGACAAAACTACAAAATAAAGTAAATAAAATAGTTTCGACTTTAAAAAAGAAATAAAAATACACATGCTGATAGTAGGAAATACAGATAATTTAAAAAAATTGTTTTCGTCCATTTTACCCATAAAATTTTTACCCGTCCATTTTACCAATAAAATTTTTGACTTTTATTTCTGTAGTGAAAATGATTCTAGTTTATGCATGTATTAGTAGTGTACGCGTATATCTGTAGTTATAGAAAGTGTGCGTGTATTAGTTACTGACACAGGCTACCCGTTCGAGAAGCCACTTCTATTATTGTTACATGATTTTGTTTTTAATCGGCCTAGAAGGCGCATTGGGATTTATGTGTGCTGAATTTTAAATCGGTAAAATTGCGAGCTAAAAGCTCGTACTAGTATTTACTCGTATTTACACGAATCTGAATTGAATTAATAGGGATAATATATTAAATTGTCTTTATATGAGAATTAAATAAAATTCCACTTAGAAAAATCATATTTCGACTATTCTTGTGGATTAATAACAAAAATTCGTTTATTTTATCGAGGTAAGCCAGTTATCATTTTTTTTTTATTACCAGATTCGTGTTCACTGGGCATAGACCTATAAGAAAAGTCATATCTCGTCTCTGAACCAAAAAAAAAGTCGTCATTTGTCGAACAGTGTTATATTGTACTTATGTATATAGGAATATACCTTTGATCCGTGCATATGATCGTCGGTCCGAGGAGAGCGACCTGCCCTCCCCTGTCGGTAAGGCGCACTTCCTGGCGCAAGTGCTCGGGGGCAAAGCCTACCCGCTTGGGCCCCCTTGGCGGGGGTGCTCCGGTAGTGCCCCTGGGGGGCAAAAGGGGGCGCTGGGCCAGCGCCGGCGAATCCGTCGGCGTCGGCGACGACGTCTCCGGCGTCATACCAACAACGCATACATCACTGGACAACCGTTCGCTTACGCACTTTGCTTTACACTACACTGGACACATTGTGAATTCTCAACACCACTGTCACTGGTCTGATCTGGAAACAAACAAAAAAAATGTTTCTGATTAATCAAAAATTAATTAAGTGCATTTTTACGTCGATAGCTCAACAAGTTGGTTGAATTTACAAACACCAAATTCGCATTCCAAAAGTGGAACATTATAAAGTATTATTAGTAACATTATTAGTAAAGTGACAAGTTGGGTACATACTAGGGTAGGGTTGCCATAATTGTCGGACCATAGACGGGGATACCCCCCCCCCCCCCAATAAAAATAATTTATTATAATTTTTGATAGTTTAATTATAAGAAATTGAATCATGTTTAATTATAATATTAAGAGATTGTAATATTAAATGATTTCATGTACATTAATTATGTACTTCTTCGTGAATTGAATCCGTGAAAAATATATTGATGTTACTTAAATATGCAATAGTTTCTTCAAAGCGTTCCCATTTGAGTACATCATTGAGAAGCATCCATGAAAAAACATTATATTTCGCGATTGGAACAGACCGCTGTTCCAAATATTTAATTCCAACTTTGAAGAAATTATCCACTTCTTCATCAAACACTTTTAATTGTATTATCGTAATTTCTTTGCATTTATTCAGTTTGTTTTGCTTGTAAACCTATGTACATATTTACTAGTTAATCTTTCCATTAATTGTTTTTTTGTATCTTCTAAAATATGTTTTACTTCTATTGTAGTTATAATAGCATTTTCAGGCTTTTTAATTTGCTTTTCAAATAAAAACATTTGACTGTGTACAAACATGGTATAAAGTTCCGACAAAGGATTTTTAAAGAAATCAATTATCGCTTTTGGAGCATTTTCTTCTTTTAAGAAAAAGTCTTTCAACGCCTCCCACATACTTAGTATCCTTGTAATTGATGGAAGGAGTGATAACCATCTGCTTCTAGTACAAACCCATTTAATTATATATTATCGTAAAGATATATTTTTAAATAATATCTATGGAAAACTGGGACAAAAATATCCTTCTGAAGGGGACACTGGGACGCAAGCCTCAAAACGGGGACATGTCCCCGTAAACTGGGACGTATGGCAACCCTATACTAGGGGGGTCTACCTCATGGCACCGAAAGTGAAAAGGTCGAAAAATCAAATATCGGAAGGCGAAGATCGAAAATCGAAAGATCTTAAGTCGAAAGATCAAAAAAAAAGGGTGCGTGGTAAACGGTACTATGTATGTACATATATGTACATATATGTACATATATGTACATATATGTACATATATGTATAATATATGTGCCCATAATTGACTTATGCTGCGTACGGCCTAAACCAACGACGATTTTGGGCCAACTTTTTTAACCAGCAGGATACAAATATGTACATACATACATACATATGTATGTATGTATGTATTTGGGATCCCTAATACATACATACATACATATGTAGTTATCGCATTGCTGTTTTATCATAAAAAAAGTGTGAATTATCTTGAAATGTCTACTTCAACAATAGTAACTCTCACACCTACTCAACGGGATATCAATGAAGGTCGAATAATTTAATTTCTATGAAATTGCATCAATAAGGTATCTAATTAAATAGTTAAAAACTACATACGAGTACACATACAGAATAAAAATATAATGAAAGAGAAAAATAAATATAAACATAATTTTGATCAGAGATTTATTCTTTTCTAACAGAGTGGCTTCAGTTTGGAGTAGTCTTCCCAATGATTTAGTAACCTCTAATAATATTAATATTTTTAAGAATAATCTTGATACTTTTTTTAAAACCAAAGGATTTTTGTGATTCTTCTTTCCCATAATCATATTTCTGTATTTTTATCTTTTTTGTTTATATATTTTATATTTTTTTCTTCTCTTATTTTATTTTAATATTGTTTTTTTTTTTTTTTTTTTTTAATGTATTTTAATTTTTCTCATTTTTTAATTGCATATATGTATAATTTGTAAAATATGTTTATTCAAACCCCTTGGGCCTATCGGCTTTGCCGTCTCCCCCAAATATTTTAAATAAAATAAAAAGAGCCAGAAAAAAAAACAATATTTAAATTCCTATTAAAGTTAGCACCTCGTGGTTATATAATAAATACAAAAAGTTTCAAAACGATCGGAAGAATGTAAGAATAGTCAGACCAAAAGGCGAAGTGAAACGTATTTTTTAAAAAATTACAAAAACATAGTAAATATAAATAAAACAATGAATGACAACAAATCAACTACAGATTTTCTTCTTCACCTTCCTTCAATATTAAGTACTTTTTATATTATTTATTTTATACCAGGAAGGCCTAACAGTTAACCCCAATATGCGCCTTCTCGGCCAGAAACATTGTGCATACATTTGATACAAATATTATAAGTATTATACAAAGTACATATGTACATAAATATCAATTAATTTCCACATTGACATCTATGGTCAAATTTGTAAATTTTCAGCATTTAAACAATTCAGTAAATACATATCAATTAACATTCACATAGACATTTATGCTTAAATTTGTAAATTTGCAGCATTTTATACAATTCAGCGAAATTCGAGATTGCCGAAAACTCGAGATTTTGCGAGAAAATGAGTAAGGTTACCAATTTGTTGGAACCGTTTCAATGAAAATCAGATAAATTGGCAAACTCTGATATGGAACGATCGACCTGAAGTCGCAAACCCAAGGTCTGGCCAAAACCAAGTAGAAACCATAGGGATTTGAACTCGTGACCACTCTGTTCAAAGCATTATATGCTAACCACTAGCCTATTCTGCTGGTTGAATTAGAGAAAAAATCAGGGAAATCATTTGCACAATCATAAAAGGGCATATTCGGGCAATTTTACCATGAAATTAAGTATAATTATTAAAAAATTTATCATCTATGTAGTTAACCGAGTATTGACCATTAACTATTTATGTAAGAGTAATAAATCAGAAACACTTCAGCAATGAGACAAAACTTGATCTTAAAATATGAAAATCTGTCTTTATAGGTTGGCAACAATCTAACAAGACCAGCATTTATGGGATAAAAGACGATGAAAACGCTTCTGAATACTCTCTAAGCGATCTACATGACATTGATAAAAAGAAGACCATATGTATGTATGACCGAAGCATACTCCATATTGCTGTGAACCAGACTGCTGTAAGGCAATATTAGAGTATGAAGATTCTTAAAGGTTTTCGCAACAAGGGAAATAAATCTCTACAGTTTGTATGATTTAGTGACTATATCTATAGTTACGATGCTCGTTAAATGACAAATTATATTTTTAATCAATATCAAAATATGTAGGTTCTGACACAAACTTTTTCACTCTTTCTTTTTTATAAAAATAAATTAACCATCCATAATCTCCTAAAATTTATATATTTTATTAAAATTTTAAATGAAATATGTATATAAATAGAATGAAAATGAAATGAAGTATAGAACTTATTAGATCAATCTTTCGTTAAGCCATTCTTAGCATTTTAATTGATGTATAAGCATTCGTTGTCATTCACATATACCTACATACATATACATATAAATATAAGTGGGTAAATAAGATATTTGCGAAAAATATCCCGAGATTTCTATCTTGACGAAAAAATTTAATTGTAATTCTTTCTCGGTGGAAGAGAAAAAAAAACATAATGGAACAGATTGAATTAGCAAAGTTTCTTCTATATTATATTAAGTATAATAAATTTATCCCTAGATTTACGCGTTAAATGATAAAAGTTTCACCAAACAATGCATAAATCGAGACAAAGAGCTTGTTCAAAGTTGTAGAAATGCTGGTTAATAGTGAAATCGTATACCGCGAAAACTAAGAGATGGATTTATTGTATTGAAATTTACGTAAAATGTTTCCATAGAATGATATTTTTATTTTTGAATATTTACATCCTTTGGAAAAAACCATTTCAATATACAATTCATACATTTAATAAATTCATTTATTCCAAATACTTATTCCCTAACAATACTTATTGCTTGTTTTCCTCTATATACATGAATTCAAAACGGAAGATACTCAGGATTTCCAATAAATCATATAAAAAGACATTCTGTAATTATTTTATACTACATAATATTTTATTTTTATGAAAAAAAATCAACAAAAGATTTATTTACCTTTTAAATTGAATAAAATTTGAGAATTCCTCTCACTGATACCTACATATATGGTACACCTAACTTACTTATTCAGATCTTCTCAAGCGAAAGCTCTTAACGAGGGTTGATTTCACCCCCAGAGACTATCAAGTAGGTGTTGAGATTTGTTGAAGATTTTACTTTTTCATTGTTATTTTGAAACATGAAATAATTACAATCCCATCTAGATTTTAATTAAAAATCACAAGTTACCGATTTTCTTTCCCAATTAATCAAACGACGGACATTTTTCATTTTATTAAAAATTACACAAAAAGTCCTACCATTGAAAGCAATTTTACAATTGAATACATCAAACACACACTCATACACATTCAAAGTTACATCAACCCTATTGTAGTCAATTTCATGACGGCACAAACAGCACAGAGTTTGAATCATACTTACATAAATACGTTTCCATACTATACATATGTATGTATGTTCAAATTCTACACATCTGCCGGTTGTCACTACGAGACGAAAATCCTAATTAAACTGAAATTCCTAAATTAAATTCGCCATTATTGTGCGTATATATTGTTTCCTTTAAGGTTTCGGTTCCTCGGAAATATTAATTGAATCGAATGCCTTCTCATAATCAATATAAGTGCAAAGCGAGCTGATAATTGGAATTCGTTCGCGCGCGAGGAGCTCCTACGACTTCAATAAACGATCCGTAAACGACCCATTGTACCACATTCTAAGCTGAATTCTGCTTATTCAATCGACTGTTGCCAACAACACACAATATACGTTGAGTATATACCCAGCTTATGTAGATTTTCATGTGCATACAAAGATTTCTACAGAATTCATAAATACGTCTCGGAAAAAATGCCTTTAATTCGCACAGTTCAGTTCATCTATTCATTTTTCTTTCGGTCTTATTTGTTTTCTTCTTCGTCCTTTTTATATCTTTCAAATACTTCTTTTGTCTAGCTACACTTCTTCCCAGTGCTAATTCAACCGTTTTACTCCCTCGATCATATCTGCCACCTAGTCAACCTCTACGGATTTTTCTTTAAATCTTCATTCTCATTCCAAACCTACATATATATTTTACATACATATATACAAATATACCAGGAAGGCTTAACAGGTAAACCCCAAATGCGCCTTCCTGGTCCACATAATTATTACATAGATACATGTAAATCTAAACAATATCTGATATCTATGGTCAGATATTACAAACATCGTATTTATACGATAAATAACGATGAATAACTTTCATGTAACAATACGAATTTTTATATTCGATAAACAACCACAGAGACATCTATGGTGAGCAATATGGCGAAACCTAAGATATAACAATAACTAAAGGTTCGCAACAGAAAATTGGGAAGGAAACGCCAATTTTACAGGAATCGTTTCAATGAAAATCAGAAAAATTGGCAAATTCTGATAAGAAACGATCGACCTTGACAAACCAAGGTCTGGCCAATAGCGAGACTTCGAATCGAATTGACTGCGGGAATCGAACTCGTAACATCAAGTACGAGATAATTCAACATTCACCACTAGACCACGCTACTGGTTATATATATAAAGAAGAGTGGTTAGCAAATAATGCTTTCAAACAAAGTGGTCACGAGTTCAATCTCACCAGTTGCTGCTGGCCAGATCTTGGATATGTGACTCCAGTTCGATCGTTTCCTATCAGAGTTTGCCGATTTATTTGATTTTCATTGAAAGAGTTTGACATTAAATCACCAACCTTTACACATTTTCTCGCAAAATTTCAGCAGAGTTTTTCAGCATCTTGAATTTCGCTGAAATGTATGAATGCTGCATAATTGTCCATAGATGTCTCTGTCGGTCGATTTTTTAATATTTAATCGATGTTTGTATTTGCCTTGTACAAATAATAGTTACAATACTTCTCTACAATGTTTGACCATAGACGTCGTGTTTAATGTAAATATTATATTTGGGTGTACACCTGAATATATGTAATAAACTATGTATAGAAATGGCAATGGGCAGGTCACGTGGCTAGAAGAATGGACAAAAGGTAGACAAAATAAGTGCTAGAATTGTACCCGAGACAATGCAAAAGGGCAAAAGGAAGACCGCAGGGAAGATGGGTAAACGTAATTAGGAAAACTTGTGGGGTGAGATGGATGAGCGTTACGCAAAACAGAAACATATATATATATATATATATATATATATATATATATATATATATATATATATATATATATATATATATATATATATATATATATTATAATATAATATATACATACGTAACCTCATCCAATTTTATTTTTTTAGTTGTGGTTTAATATTAACAAAAAAACTTTATCCTTATTTTCTTTTCCTTGTAAATTTGTCCTAGTAATGAATATCAACAGTAGTGAAAATGTTATACCATCACAAGAAACCAACTTTAAAAAACTCTATATACAAAATGTACACATAAATATCTCACTCACGTGTCATCATCATCAGTGTCAGTCAAGTATGATCCACTACAACATATACCTGTACATATGTATGTATCTATGAATCCCTTTCTTACACACTTCCGTTCTCCCCTATTCCGGTCTAAATTTATTCGTGTAATTTCACACATTTTTCATATTTCATCACCCAACGACCTTGTTGTCTACCTTGATTCGTTCTACATACATACATTCTCTAGGGCGCTATTCACATACATACTCGTATATCTCCCGTCTCCTTCCCATTTATATGTAGTTCAAAGAGAAACCATTATTAACTAATTCCAGGAAAGGTTCCCCCTTAATCAAATTACTCATTTGAGTCAAAATTTATATTCTAAAATGTGAACAAATCAAATAAAGTGAAATCCTGTATTGAAAATTATATTATTGAATTTCAAATTTGCTTTATATAAATACATATGTACATTTATCTGGCCAATGTATAGTATATATATATATATATATATATATATATATATATATATACTATCAGTTACTTTGAATTATACGTATGTACGTTCTGTATGACAGTAAAAAACAAACGAGCTTATCGCAATAACGTTTCGCGACTCTTTTTCTGAACTTTCATTGGACGTCTAAAGGTTTAAGTATCCAATTGATGGGATTACGAGACCCTTTCGAAACTGTCTACGCAAGTTTGACATTTGCACAATAATAATCCCAGAAAAGCGTGTGTCGATAATGGCACTTTTGAGAATATATGTACAGATTTCCCTTTCAATTCACACATGATCAGAATGTGTTCGTTCAAAACTTTGTAACTGGAATATGTACTGCCAAGTGCTAAGTGTAAATATGTACGAGTACAACACATACAGACATATTTCATTCAATTATTGTTTTAGCTCTAAACAAGTCTAAACCAAGTTACTACGAACCAGATTTGTTTTCATTTATAGCAATAAACCTCAAATGTTCTCCAACAGTTCTTAAAATTAATTGTTTATTTAAATTTTGTCGACTTTCATCATTGTATTGAGTAATAAACGCGATGTTTCAGTAATATTCATAATATTCGTTTTTATACTACATAATAAACTTAACCGAAATTTCAGATAAAACAAATTATTCAGATGACACAAATGATTCAGATTACCAGCGACATGACTCAGTGGATAGCGTATAATGCTTTCAACTTAGGGGTCTTGAGTTCATTCTCTGGACCGATATAACTGGCTAGACCTTGGATATATGTATGTATATGACCCCAGGTCGATCGTTTCTTACCAGAGTTTATATTTTAATCATATTCCATTGTTGAAACGTTTCCACTAAATTGGCAACCTATCCCCGTTTCTATCGAGTTTCTTACCCGAATTTGTTGTTTTTATAAATATGCTACCTACCTACATATGTATGTACATACATACCGCTAAAATGTTTATTTATTTTATTTGATTTCAATCGAACATGTACACTCGTCTTTAGATTTCGCTCAAAAGCGACGAGTGTACTACTACAATAATATAATTAATTTCTAATGTCTATAGTACACTCGTCGCATTGGAGCGATCCATAATGACGGATGTACATTTCTTGATTAAATAAAAAATAAATAAATAAATATTATTGTATTTGTAATGTTTGCAATTTAAAAAAAATGGTTTACCTGTTAAAAAATATGTGGATGATGCATATGATATACATATGTTTGTATGTATGTCGATCAAATATAATTGATCTGCAATTTGTTGATAAAATGAGTCAAATTCAATGACTTTTGAATTAATCACATCACAAAACTGTTCTCATTATAAGATATAATTAATTGAAACGAACTTTAGCACATTTCAACGATAAGAAAATATATGAATCACTAATTTTTATTTTTAGAATCGCAACCATTGTACTCCACTTTTCATGATTATAGAATTTTTTCTACTTGCTTCTACATACATGTGTGGTCTAGATTTAATGCTCACAGAATATCACACTTATCGCAAAAGAACACTATGTCATTGCACGAGCGTGTTAAAAAATGATGGTGCCGTCATAATAATAAAAGTTACATTTACCTTCTCCATACCAAACATACTCGTACCTAATAAAAGTGACACGTGATTTGATAAAAAATAATGATGATGTTTTTTTACAGCCGCGTGAGAATTCCATTATCACTAACGATGGCTCAAACAAACTTTTCATTAAGCTTTACGGTTTTTTCTTTCATACAAAAACCGGTTCGCCATTGATTTGAAAATCATACGCACGCATTCATCCAAGTCAAACACTAAGCAATCTGCCTAATCGAACACGCACTGTTGAATTTTAATTTTGTTCATGCTAATTAAATCTGGAAACTTTAGGATCATACCGCAAGCACTTTGACGGTGGTTGAAATAGACAGAGTGCAAAGTTTAGCTGGGAAAATTCGCTTAGGGGTGTCGTTTGATTTTATTGAAAGCGACACATTTTCCGATGGGTGACGGGACGCCTTTAATGCTCACATTAAGGGCAAATGAAGGAGAAGATGGAAAATCTCTTTTTCCCTATCACGACCCATTAATTGCGGCCGGAGACTTCGAAAATATCGACCCATGGATTAAAGACCCAAAAAATATACTAAAAAAGGGGGCAGCTGTGCCTGCTTGAAACGTACAATCTTTTTCAACCCAAAAAATATATAAAAATATAAAAAAAGAAACGTTAACCTTAACAGCGGCACTTTAAAATGTCACCTCACATATACGACTATTTAAATGTATGCACGTAAAGGGCATGTGAGTCATAAAAAATGGGACATATATCAAGTATCAACAGCAGGTGTTCTTAACCTTTTTTTATCGGAGGAAATACAGCAACAAGTTGCAATCGTCGATTGAAATTCGAATATGTATACATGACACGAATATCTTCAGTTATTTTTTAAACACTGACGTGAATTATGAGAGAAGAGAATAGCCGAGACTTGACCTAGAATCTTGCCAATTCCTATCGTAACTATTATAAAATGAATAATGGCTCGGGAGTAGACGAACTCTAATACAGAACCGCGTCAAGAGTTATGACTCATAAAAAGTGAAGAAGATTTTCTGTAGTGGATATTTGCAAACACTTTAATTTGAGTTTCCTGTAACGAAATTTTTTTATCATTGTTACAAATATTAATGGCTTTTACTTTCACCGACGGCAAATGCATAGCCAACCCTTTTATGTATATTGTATGTAATGTGAAGGGTTATAAAGTTTTTACGATACTTCAACCTTATGTTTATTTATAATTTATTCTAATTAAAAAGGTTATTACTAAATTGACTTCACAGATTTCATCTTAACCTTTTCCTTACGGTATAGTCAATATTTAAATCAAAATATACAGACAAAACTTCATAATATACGAAAATTGTATCCAACATCCCCCACATATATAGATACATACATATAAATTGTATATCTATATTTACACTATTTATTATTACTGCATTTTTACTATATTTACATAATGTTTTCCATTATATTTAATAAACGTCGTTTTTCCTTATGAACCCAACCCATGAGTAGTTTTTGAATATTTGAACATATTTATTTCAAACGATTAAGCCATGGGTCTTGTTAATACGAGTACAAACAGTTCTACAAAAATACATATATCATATAAGATTAAAAAAACAAACACAAAGAAAACCGAAAATAAATATAAAGAACTTGAAGTAGAGGAAAATAAAATAAACAATTAAAAAACAAGATGAGAAAATCCAAAGATCCCGTTTATTTTAAGGTAATCATCAAATTTATTTTTAAAAAGGTTTAAGTTATTAGAAGTTATTAATTCAATGGACAGGCTATTCCAAATTTTTAAAGAAGTATTCTCTAATTATTTTGTATTAAATATATTTTTGGAGTCTGAGAGTATGACCTTTCAGATAAGTGTTATTGTTAAACATAAAGAAGTTTATCATAGGATAATTGTAATTGTTATTTATAATTTTATAGACTTCAATTCAGGTCACATCTCAATCTTCAAGTCTCCAAAGTGGAGAGATTCATTATTTTCAATCTCATATCATAGAAAGTTCTGAAGGCATTTGTTTTATTATTCGTTGGACCTTTTCTTTATATACAAAGTCTTTTATTAAATGAGGGCTCCAAATGAAATCAGTAAATATATAAAAATTTAATTTTTTGCCTGTATACATAAATATTATATATACGAGCATGTACTATGCATTATTCATCCTTTGCAAGATCCATGTTTTTATACTAACCATAAAAAAGCGTATGCTTTCTAATAGATCAATATTCAAATCAGTAATTGACCACAAATAATTAGTCCAAATATACTCAAAAAACCGAAAACCAAAAATTCATTTTCTATAGAAAATCACTAGAAATTTTAAAATTAAAATGAAGTACCAATTGATACTTAAGAACCTAGGGGGGGGGGGGTTAAGGAATTAATTCAAAAAAATATGCAACCACTTTAAGGCCTTCAAATATACATATAGCGATATTTTTAAGGTTACAATCAAGTCTTGAAATAATTTCATAAGACATCGTACAGTGCTTAAAGAAAAGTTTGGAGCGTGAGGAAAAAAAGGGGTGGGGAAAATTTTTGAAAAAATTAATAATTTATGTGCATAATTCGCGAATGGCGAGAATTTCGGCCACTTCCATACGCCATTGATGTTGACAAAAGGGGAATTGTTTATAACTTTATGCGTGGACCATTCAAATAAGGCGTGCCATTTGCATGATTTATTCATCATCGATGAGAGAGTTACCTTCATTTAAATTTACTGAATTATGCATAAGTGTATTATATAAATATAATGTAATAATGAGACGTCAATTTCACGCGTCTTAAGCGCTTAAATAATTTTATTGCATTTACCCGACACGTGTACATCCATATATACGAATGTATACACGTGTTTCCTCAGAGGTCGCAAAGTGCCGTTTCGATTGAATCGTAAACATTTTCATAATCGTCCCAACATTAACATTTTAAGCAACATTTTTGTATAATGGTTAATGAGATGTTTTATAAACAGAACCGCAGTAATACAATCGTTTTGTTATTTCATTTATTATATGATTTAATTTATTCAAAACTACCTGTATAACTGGAAAGCCTCTCGAACAATCGTGATATGAAGCAGTTTTCCGCACACAAATATTCAAATATTTTCTAGCTTCAAATATTCTACTAGTTCAGACTATTTAATGAATTGTCCTGGTCGTTTAACGTATATTTAGCCTAACCCATGTAACAAACTATTATTAGCTAAGATTCGATCTAATTCAGAAGCTGTAATCCTGCACGAGTGCGGCTTTGGATCAATCATTGTTTTGCATTCGATTAATTATGCAGTGTCATGTAGCGAACGGTTTACAGGGGCAACACAGATTATATTAGCGTGATATTATTAAACATACACGCATAATAAATCTGAGCAAATATGTATGTATAAAATTGAAATTATAACTCGTTTTTAATGCCTGGCTATTTAAATTTTTACTGTTGAAAATTTGAAGAACGCTTTATAAAGGTCAAATATTTTATTTTATTGAAACCACTCAAGCAAAGCTTACAAAATAATTTTTCAACAGCAATTCGCTAATAACCCTCACATATAAATACATAAATTGACTCCAAAATAATAATAATATCAAAAAATATTTAAAATAGATATTTAAAAAATTATAATATCAAAAAATCAATTAAATATTATTATACATAAGACCTTAACCTTCTTATGTACATTCAAACGTAAATATTTATTCATCGAATTACATCATTTTATGTGGAATTTTTTCACATTTCCCATTCCCCATCGAGACAGACGTTCAATTTTATATTGTATATATGGGCAATAATAACATAACAAAATAAAACAGAACTAATTAACGTCCCAAAAACGACCGATGGAATAAACATAAAGAGAGGAAAGGGGGGGGAGTGAAACGAGAGTATTTTTCCATTATGGTTGATCGCACAATCGCTTCTAATTACACTCTAATAATATCCGAGTGGAAAGGACCAGAGAGAGACAGGCTTTCGAGAGGCTCAAATAAAGATAATCGATTGATTTTCTTTGTTTTCCCCGACTCGTGTCAGGGTGATTAATGTGTCCCGAAAATAAAGAGCCCTTCAATTCTGGAATTTTAATGACACGCAGAACTTGGAAAACGCAAAACATTTAATATATACAAAATATACACACACAACTATAATATACACAAATCCATTCCATCACAATGTCATTACTATTATTTAATTCAACCTTGGAAAAATATAGACTATCGTTAATAAAAAATACAATTTACAAAAATCATCGCACGATATTATATGTATGTACATTCGTTATATTTAATTGTTGTTTGTTTCATGAAATGTTTTTAAACTTCCACTTACAAAATTGTAAGATATTTTGTTATTTGAAATATGTGTTTGTACAATTAGCTACGTTTTCTTCGTTCACAATAATTAATTCCTCTCAAGGAAATATGTGGAAACCAGTTCACTGCAATCCTCGGTGAAAATTATACGCCATTTTCTTAAAGCGTGCTTTGTGTTAATAAAATATAATTACAATATAGTTACGCTTTAAGCGCTTAATATTATGAGTTATTAAGCAATTTGAATGTACATACTATACAATATACATACATATGTAGTATATTGAAAAACATCTCTTACAGCTAGACTTTATTTTAAAATTTAAAATCCGTACAATATGTTTCGAGCTACGGTTTATATGCCTAATAAATATTAAATTTGAAACTAAAATGAGACCTCATAACAAAACTAATTATATGTATGGAGTTTAAATTTCCAAATTATATAATAAAACTTTTATAGAATAACTTTTTTATGCAGTATAAAGATCTAACATTCATGTTGTATTTTCAAATTAAAATTTCACTAAATTAATGCGACTTATGATATTTGAAAATTAATTTCACAAAAAGTGGAATAACCTGCCAATTTCGTAATTGATTCATTTTCAGTGAAGTGTTCTTTTTATTTTGCTTTAAATTATTGGAATTGTTCAGCATTTTTACTAAACGGAATTAAAAATATTGTATCATCTATGATACATATTTGATGAAAAAAATTAAATGATGGTATACATATATGTGTAGGTACTACAATAAAAAATTGTATATAATTTTTTAAAAGCATGTATACATCGACAAAATTTAAGACAAAACTTATTTAAAAAACCGTCGAATTATCGATAATATTTTCGAAGAATTTAAATCATTGCTTAAAAACCTTACAATTTCTATATATTTATTTGTAAGAGATTAAATTGAGGACTCTAAAAATTATCAAGGAAAAATTACCAAACCAACTTTGATATGGACACACTGATGCGATGAATTTTACTTCCAACAAAATCTATCTCGGAACCAATCACATAACCGAATTATACTATCATATTATATTACATTATTCAGAGCATATCCTTGCCTTACGAAAAAAGAAAATATCAATGAGAAAAAGGCACGATCGTGCGCGATTGCATCGACTCGTTCGTAGGAAAGGAGCTTTTCCGAACGTTCGATTACTCTACCTTCCATTTCTTTTGTCGTTCCTTGCGACAAAAAAATAAGGGTTGGAAGTTTCCCAGACAGGCAACACACGACGCTTCCAAAGGATACGAATTTTATTTTCCCCAGTGAGCCTAAGTCGGTATAAGAACCACTGCCTATACACAACATAACATACAACACACGTGAGTAAAAGCAGAGAAACGAATAATGGAAGAGAGGCTAAGCGTGTAACCGTTTTTAAGATTCACGCGTGACCGTTCCAATTATCCTTTAGGAGAGAAAAGTTACAGTTTTTCAGGTAAAGTTCAGACAATTTTCAACCGATTTAACGCCGGAAAAGGTATCGGCGATCTCGAGCACTTTCGAAACGGTCTCCGACGTACTCGCCATATATCTTCTAAAAAAAAACCGGAAAACCGGAAGACGAACCCGAGAACTGACCGGACCTAATGAGATTTTCCTCTGCGGGGTTGCCCAAGAGCCGCAGGAATATTTATATCCTAACCGGTCACTAGTAGATGGTATGAAACAAAATTTTACAATAAAGTCGCTTATTGCGGTTTCTGACTAACGACAGGCGGGTCTCTTTCGCTTTTAACTATTTTTAATTTCGCCCGAGAGACGATGCAATAACGGTTATCTTTACGTGATATTTTTTCCTCGTCGTTGGAGGAATTTAATTTATATTTATTATATGTATTATAATGGAGTGATGTGATACGTATCAGTCACGACGGTCGAATTTAGCACGATCTTATCATTTAATAGAGAACGACAAAAAATACTTCGGAAAAGTAGCTGTGACTTGACAATACTATAAACATACATACATAGTAAACAAAGGAGAGAGTTTTTTATTGTCTGCGAATAATATGCATGATTGAAATTACGAAGACATAAAGAATGTGCGTCAATTACTAATTTAATTAATGATATAAGTCGTCACGCATTATGATTATAGGTCAAGGTTATATTTATTTATGTATGTATATGTATATCGATATTTTATTTAAAAAATAAATACAAAGTATTAACAATTGAATAATTACACAACATATACATACATTGAATTATATTGTAAGAATTTATTATATTTTCCGTTTATTTAAATATATTTTTACCCTTTTCATTAACAGGATTATGTATTACTGTATCTTAGAAATACTTACCAAAATTCTATTTTAAATCACACGAAATTCTCCGCCAAACAAAATTCACGCACAAATCTGATCTGAATATCCTATTTACAAAAACGCCAATTAAATTTTTTTTATATATAAATTTGAAGGATCGAAACACAAACGATAAGATCTTAAGCTACTAATTATTTTATAATTAAAAAAAACGTAGAAGATTGTTTATAAATATGAAGATGTAGTAATTGGATATATTTATAATACCGAGTAAAAAAGGGGTTGACGAAAAAAGATTTTATGACAAAATCCTCACAATTTATTCTCTTCCCTCTCACAATAGACATTTTCGATATATCAAACGGACATAAAAGTCACAATTTGACCGAAAGCCCCACCCCGAAAAGGTTAACGGAACGCCGATGTGTGACATTTTATTATATTATACCAACATTTCAATTAACTCGAGGGATGAAGGTGATGAGAGGTGGGGGTGGGGGGGGGGGAATTCCGTAAAAATCGTAAGTTTTACAGATTGTAAATTGTTTCACTATTTTTTTTTAAATACATACAGCAGCTCGATCCGACGATCAGACGTCAACTTACAACGGGAAAATATTGATACTGAAATTTTCCAGTGCTTCACAACCATGGCGGTCGTTTTTTCGAACAACCGGTTTCGGATAAAAAGCCGAAAACATCACGTGACGGAGAGGAGACATCAGCGCGCGAATCTTCTTGAGGTTGTGACGCAAAACGCAATAATAATAATATGCAAAACGGATTGCTTTTCGAAAGCAAATTCGAAAATATACATACACGCCGCAAACAAAGTCATCTATCTATCTATCCGTGGAGGTGTATGTACATATACCTTTTGTATTTTTTTATGCATATTGTATTATTCGGAGCGAGGATGCCGAAACGACACTCATGCAAATTTTCGTGTGCATATTTTGCGCGAAACGTGCATGTGAAAATAAAAAGCTTTCGAAATTCAATTCCAAAGGTAAACACTTTTAATGCCCGCATTGATGGATTCTTATTGAAATTTTACGATAGTTAATTAAAACCACACGAATAAAAGTGTCCGCTATATTTTTATAACCCATTGGATTTTCAAAAGCATAAACTCATTCGACAATGAAAAACAATTTAATACCTGTATAAATATATACGACCATTAAATTAGATTATATCTCATACCAACTATTATATATTTCATGGTATTTTAACTTACATACATAGACCGTAAAGGGATCTGATCCCTTTGAAAAGATTTTTGTTTAATTTTCATCCACCCACATAAGTAACGCCAACTAGTAATCTGATATGTAATATTATATTAATACATTTCAGTTTTCAACTTAGGATTTAGGATCACTAAAGCCGTGGAGTATAAAACTTTAACTCCGTTTTTCCAATTTTTACCCATCCAAGCAATGCCAGGCATTATTCGGTATTATTATCAATTAATTTACCATCGTTGTTATTATAAATAGAGGACATTAAAATTTTGAAAAAACAGACACTCTTTAAATACAATACATACCAATAAATAAATATAATAATTTCGTAATATTAAAGAATTTTGCAAATTATTCAATAATAATTATTCAAGAAATTTTCCATAACCATTCGCTACGGCTTTAATGTATTCGACTGCTGATTGTAATATCTTGTTTAAAATTATAAACATGTATTCAATATTCTCAGTAATATCAAATATGCCTAAAATCCCACACATGTATGTATAATATATTTATAAATTTGAATTCATTCAAGAAGTTTGCGCTTAGATATATAGAATTTACTGAACCAAATAATGCAATATTAAATTTAATAAAAAATCAACAACACCAACCTAGAAAATTTACTGGTTTTGCATTGCAAAATTAGCACATCTATAACTAGTTCCGATACAACTTCAATAATTAAAATAACCAATCACACCGTTTAACACGAAGGCCATTCAACAAATTAGCAATATAATAATATCACGATTTTACAAACATATAAAAAATAAGCACGCCAGTCGGTCGTCATATTTTGTTCATTTTGCTGCATTACATTTTTCTTCCATGTGTATAATAAATAAATCTCCGTCTTTACCGGGATGGTTTTACGCGGATTATTACAAAATCCGGATGATGATTCCACCATCCGTAATAATGGGGATTAATGGAGTTCGTCCGCATTTGGATTCCGGATGAATTATCATAAAAAAAATCCTTTATCAAAAAATCACCGAGCACTATTAGAATGGATTAAATATGATAATTTTATATAATACACCCGTCAACGTATTATACATACATAGAAATATGTACACATAGATTTATAATTTCATTGGGGAATGCTTTAAACAGGGCTCGATAAAAAAAAATTCAATTTTTGTTAATAGACTAAATTTATTGAATATCATCAAAACGTCATTTTCTGAAAAGCTTGTACATGACAGATTACTTAATTGCATTTTGAACGTAATATTAGGTACTAAAATGTAACGTATACATGTTTTTGAAGTGGAAAATGTACCATTTTTGTATATCGTATATTTAATTTGAATATTTAAAATCAACTAGTCATATCTCAATGCTGAAAATGTAGTCAAATTTATTCAATGCTAACTGTTTTGATTTATTTAAATGCATTTTGCGAATACTGATGGAGTTTCTAAATTCGGAAGACATTGATTTAATTACTATTTTAGACCAGATTGTCAACCTTTGCAAGAATTATTCGTAAACAATTAATGAACATGACCACAAAATTTCATGCATACATATATTATTACTGCGTACATAGATAAAGTAAAACTAACAAGAAAAGTTACAAGTAGTAGAAAATATAAAGAGACGGCGAAAATAAAGAGAAGGAATATTATTCAGATGTTAATAAATTGTGATGTCAAATGTGAAGGAACAGACAGAAATAAAAATTTCCCACTCGGTCGAGTAATCAGTAATGAGATATAAAAATAATGATTGCTGCTGTTTTTCATATTTTACCGTATGTTTCAATTAATGGAAGAAGATTTTCAAAATAACAAATATTCAGAGAAAATTAATTTTAGCCAGCAGCATAACTAACCACCGAGAGGTTGCCGAGTTCTATCCCGTGAGCTGACTTCGATTGAAAAGAATTTATTCCGAGTATAATCCTAAATGCTGCTGGTCAGACTTGAATATTTGCAAGTCGATCTTTTCCTATCAGAGTTTGCCAATTTATTTGAGTTCATTATTGAAACGGTTCCTTATCAAATTTGCAAAAACCATCCTAACATCATATTTGAATATGATTTCAAAAATTTGTAAGTGTACAAGTTTAATACCATAGATGTCGCTCTCGGACAAAACCGATAATGGCATCTTGGGAAAATATAAAATTGGCTCCATTAGCTATGCCACCTTTCCCAAGTATAAATAAATAAATAAAGTAATTTTAAGCCGCATAGAAATGAATTATATTATAAAAATTACATATTATTTTAAATTAACAATATATTTTTAATCATTTACAGATAGACAACATTTCAAACCTTACAAACAAAGATCAATTTCCAAAAAATTTAGCTTCGCAGACACGAAAACACTGATCTTTCCTACTAGCAATATATCTACTTTTTCACGGCCTGTATTTATTTGGTAACTTCATTTGATTTGGTCAGTTAGTCATTTTATTATATGCCTCCAATTCAGATTCCTATTAAGAGCTATCCTTCTCAATTAAATCGTTGCTGCTGAGCCTGAACGTGATATTTTCCACCTTAGTGAGCGTAGATTATCTTAACCTATCTGTCTGGTAGCCTGCGCTCATCCTTATTTTCATAATTTAATGTGGTTGATTGATCTTCTCTCTTTCATTTAGGCCTCGCAGGGATGTTTTGTACTTACGGCTGGTTCTTATTTATTGGTACCGGCTGTAGGTGCAAGACATTCCCTACTTTGTATTTTATTACTGAAATTTTTATTTTATCTGCTACTATCATAATGCTTTAGTTTTTTATGATAATGTATAAATATATATTTGTTTGTGTATATGTATGTATATTTTTTTTATTTTTCATCTCCCTGTATTTTTTTTTTGACCATTGTAGTGCATTATGGATTCCTGTAATGCCACAATGGTCCTAACTTAAACAAATAAAATAAATAAATTATCGGTCACTGACTGCTTGACTATTGTCTGTTTGTCAAAAAATACTTAAAGTACAATCCTTAAAGTACAGGATTATCATTAAATTTTCATGAAAATTACTGGCCGTTTATTGAAAAAAATTGACCATTTAATTTGTTGCAATTTTACATAAGAAAACCTTTCAAAAAAACCTACCAAGTCTATCATCCCAAGTTCCAAGAGAAAATGCACCATCGAAATATATATATAAGATTTTCCTCGAGTGCAAAAAAGGTTCGCATCCGCCGACTGAACGCGTTTTCCAAATTGACACAGCAATCTCACAGCTATTTAGCACTAACATATTTCCGTGCTTTCACGAGTCTTTGATTTGTGTTACGGGGCCCACGCAAGCACCGGTCGAATCCCACAAAAAAAAGAAGACACCCAAACAACAATACAACACTTTCTTCTCCATCTGCAATTATATCGACGAGAGACGTAAATAAATTTTCCCGCGATCGTATAAATTTCTATTTAAACTCCGTAGTAGTAAGCTCGCATCTAAGAGACGCGAGAGAGCCGTCTAAATTAAATCTTGCTAAACTTTCCGGTTATAAATATTTCCGTGTACAACGAACCGACTCGGCATTGCTAATATTTCAATGCATAAATTAACCTGGGTATTTGTACGCGTGGTGCGAAACGCATACATACACGCATATTAAAATTTATATGAAATACCTGGCATAGCTTAGGCAAATGAAAATCGCGGGAAACTTGCAAACAAAGTATGACTTTTTCAAGTTTTGTAGAATACGGCCAAGCTATCATAAGAACAAGCTACCTAGACTATCATCAGATAGTATACCAAATTTGATTCTCATTGATCGAAGATTTGAATAGCCAACAAACAAACACATGTATTGGAAAAAAACCTTTTATTCCTATTAGTTCTAACTATATAACATACTAGTGTTTTTACCCGGCTTCGCTCGGTATTTTTAATATAAACCGCTTAAACATGGCCAATCTAATAGTAAACATTTTATTAAATTTATTTGAACAGTTTTATTTCATTTAAATTTATTTGAATACTCATTTGTTTTTCAGTTAGTTACATACAACGTCTCTTTCGAAATTGTATATTAGATTTAATATCTCTTATTCTTAGTTTATTTATTTCTTTATTAATTTGATTATCTCTTATTTTTCTGAAAAAAGCCTTGTAAGAACTCAAAATCCCGTCTGAAAATTCTATATAGCCATTGCGTTGCGTTTATATAATATTTAGCACCGAGAGGTTACCGGGTTCGATCCCATGCTTATCTTCAATGCTTCTGGTCAGACTTGGATATTCATGACTCTAAATCGATTGTTTCTTATCAGAGTTTGCCAATTTATCTGATTTCATTGTTGAAACTGTTCCTCCATCAAATTGGCAAAAATCATCCTACCCGCAGTCACAATATCGGAATTTGATTTATGTACAATATGTAAAAATTTATATATAATACAAGTCTAAATCCATAGATGTATCTATGGATTAATTCATTGCTTAATTAATTGTAAATTTCGTGTTCTTTGGCCATTCGAAATACAGCGATTTATGTAATAAAAATGCTGCAACGTTTTTAAAATTGTCTAGGAAGGCGCATTGGGGTCTAACTTTTAGGGCCTTATCGATATATACATATCTATGTATGTAAAAAAATAATAATAATAATAAATCTACATATATATGAACTAAAAGATCGTATAGGTATATCAAATTTGATGATTCGAATCGATTTGAATCATCAAATTTGAAGTTGAAAAGTGGGAATATTAATAACGGTAAACGTCTTGCAAACATTTGTATATAAAGAGTTAATGCTCGGCATTTCTTGAGCGGGGGAAACTCGAAAATTGAACTTAGTACAAATCGATATTTTCGTAATATAAGGTCTACATAAGTTAGGTCTACATAACATAATATAAAATGCCGAATTTAATAGTCCTAAATTGAACAAATAAATAAACATCTAAAAATATGTACAAAAAAACGTTCATTTATATATACATATATATTCAAATAAGTACATATAATAGGCAATATCCACAGTAGACATGCCTGACATTTAGATTGCCGTAAAAAGAAACGATTCAAATATTAAATTTTCAATAAACAAATAAAATTTAATTATCCTGCCTGTCAATCGCGAACGAACGAGGCAATAACGACGCACAAAGCGCGCGAAATTCTTTTTTTAAATTTTCCCCGAATAAAGTAAACTTTTCTTTCCACGCTCCGGTGAACGTGACTTCTAAACGGATCGGCAATCGATTAAATCCCTTGTTTTCTCACCCGATAAAGCCCAAAATGGCGTGCGACTTTGCGCGACTAATGCATTCGACTGTTGGCGTTTTCCCACATTGTATGAATAATTCGAACATAGATAGTCATAAACACCGATAATAAAATATACGCATGTTCCGCAGTTTGAATTATTAAATGGCGACAGGATGTTCGTCGTTCCTACTGTCAATTTTAAGCTTTATATACATACATACATACATATGTGCATATAAAATATTCAAACCGACAAAAGGAAAATTCGACATTTATAATACAGTTTTCCTTGAAAATTTGTACGATTTCTAACATTACACGTTTGTAACGTCGTGCGAAGTGTCGAAAAATGACTAAGTGCTTGTTTGTGTAAAATTGACGATTAGATCTGTAGCCTAATTAAACCGTCGAAATTTATCATCGCTAACTAGGGTCGCCTTTGCGCAAAAGCGATTGCCCTCTGGTCTCGCAATTACGTACAACGAACCTTGCAATTAGGAGCATTCCCTTGATTACTTTGAAATTGTGTGTTTATAAATATGTAAACAATTTTTACTTACTTGTATACATATGTATATTTTGATATAATATAACAAAAATGTTGAACGAAAGTACAAAGTATTATATAAAGAAATATAATAATAATAATGTTGTATTCGAAAAAAAATAAGGGTTGTCTCTCATTATTCACAGCAATATTTAACTGGAAAGTTCCATAGAAAACCTATATATCCAAAAAAGAGTTTAACTTTTTAACGACAAAAAATATCGGCTTAACTCCAAAATAAATCCGTTTTGCATGAAAAATCTTGCCTAACGAGATTTGATTTATTTTTATTTTTCCCGTGATGTTTCCAGTTATCTAAAATATAGGAGGATTTTAATTAAAAACTCAATCAAATTTAATAAGCGATATTTCTGCGTTCTTATAGTCTAGAAAAAAAATTCAATTTAAAAAGGAATAATCAGTCGTAAGATTTTAAATTTTATGGTAAAAAGTCAATTAAACCTTAAAATAAAATATTAAATAAATGTATGTATATTTGTATTTATGTTATTGGGATTCTGGGATAAAAATAAAATTAAAAATAACTCAATCCTAAAATGAATCAATTTCTAATCGAAAAAAATAAAAACAGTGAAATTAGAACAATTAAGTAATGCCTCTTATCGAATAATTTCGACTTGATAGATTAATACATATATCTATGCATGTACATATGTATACATACTTTAAACCTTACCAAGATCACGAAAAATCCTTTATTGCATTGCACCCTATATCAAATGTGAAGCATTTTCAGTTGAAAAAACTAATTATTTTCAAAAACAATAAAAAACGAAATACACCTATAACATTTCATCGTAAATTTTCATATTAAATTTTATCTCTACACCTATAAATCAAAACACACACACACGCGTTTTTAGATTTTATACCGTATTCGGGGGGGAAAAACACCCCTATTATCAACAAGTGTGCCTTTTCTTCCACTGGATTAAATTTCTCTCTCAGTCTATTTATTTATTTTATGACCTCATATATTCCGTCGGCGATATTCAATACGTTTATTTTTCCCATAAACTCAACACTGCATAAAAATAAATGACAAACTGTCCCATATTATTACATACATTCAACTCCAGACAACATGATTGCTAAACTTCCACTATCCCCATAGTGATTAATATGTCGTGATTGACACCAAAGACGTTTGCCTTTGCGAAACCACCAAGAGACCGTCATATCGCAAACATGTCCAGAAATTCGCTCTTAAAGCTCTACATTATTACAACAACAAACAAGACGAAGTTCAGAAGATCCCTTGATCCCAATGGATAAGTTCAACAAAGTGAACCCAACATTTATGTAGACACACGCGTCTAATCCTCTCCAGTCCGTTGCTCTCCAATTAATATATATTAAACTGAAACAAACGTACTCTTTCAATAGTTTTCTATACAAAGAAAACGTCATAGAATTTTTAACATCGATAAAAAACCATTCGAAACCGCAAATATTTAAACATTCACACCGCAGAGTCGCCGAAGCGATAAAATTTGGCAACTTCCAGATATTCCAAACCGCTAACAGTAAAGCATCACCGCAAACGTTATATTAAAAGTTAAAATTAAAAAAAAAAAAAAAACAACTACAATCAACACATACAAACAACAATCACATCTTGAAATCTGCGAATCACATATTGTATCATAATAATATAATTGTAGTAATAAAATAAAAAGTGTATCATTTGGCGAGCTTCCATCTCGGTGCAAGTGGGCGTACGGAAAGCACTGTGTGTTTTCATTTAATTATCAAAAGATACAGTTTTAATTTTGCACTACATACAAAGCACCTGTTACAAAAACACATACATGTACGTCTGTGTGTATGTGTGTGCCCCGGAAAATGTACACACTCTCCTGAATTAAAATGAAAATTGCTTAAATTCATAGCTTGAGCATAACACGTGGGGGGTCTTTCCGAGCGGAGGAGTTTTTGTTTCATTGATAACTTTTGGACCTTTTAATTAAACTATTATATACATATGAACATACATACATGCATACATATATGTATATCAAGTATCAAGTCATCTGTAAGATGATACTTTTAGCCCATCCGTTGTATAATAACTACATACATAAATACATTCGGTACATATCAATGGATTGGATTGGATTTCATTATTTGGTAATTTGATAACTTGCAAATGCGCCCGACAACCCCTAAATAAAATATTTATAAATATATATATATATATATATATATATATATATATATATATATATATATATATATATATATATATGTATATATATATATATATATATATATATATATATACTATATATATATATATATATATATATATATATATATATATATATATATATATATATATATATATATATTAATATACATATCTAGTATGTATTATTTGATCTTGGCAACGTGATATTATATAATACACATGTTATACTCTGGTTCAAATTATTCACTGAAACTTTTTCCCGTCATAAGCAGTACCTGTCAGATTCAAAATACGGATGTCTACAAATGAAAGGCGGATAAAAAATAATAAAAAGGGAGTGGTGTAATCCCTATTGTATTCGAAAATTAATAAACTCAAAAAATAATACAATATTTTACAATTGAAATGATCGATGACCTCTGTCAAATTTTACCGTCTAATTTGAAAATATAATTGGATAGACATTGCAGCGAGAAGTATCTAAAAAAATATGCACATACATATGTATTTAAATATGAAACATGATCTAAGAGAAGATAAGACATTGACCTTGCTGTACTTCACTTGATATATCATTCTGGCATGAACAATTAGCATTTTCACACTAATTATAAATGAATAATATGTTGCATAACGTACATATATACATAAGTACATAAATACATGCTAATAAATCTCAAAATAAACGGTTCAATACTACCAGCAACCTTTCCACTTAGAAAAAAGAATGAGAAAAGTGCAGTATTATAAAAATCCATACAGTATATACAATATATATATATATATATATATAGCAGTTAATGCACATTTATACGTAAAATATTATATAGGTGTTTGTGGGAAAAACGTATCTAATGCACCCGTCGATCAAAGCTTATTGCATTACGTTGCCAACACTAAAGTACACAAAGGAATATCCCATGTGTATGTACATAAATATGTACGTACATACATACATATGTACGTGCTTATTGTTCTAGCGTGCAAAATTATATTGCAGAGTATGTATATACTGTGAAATTGCACTTCAAGTACGGACGGCACATAGACGATATACACACATATTATTTTCGTCGATAAATTTTTGATGCTTCGACAGATCGATTTTCACCGCGGGAAAGTTGGGAAATCCGTCGTGGCTTCGAATTGCGACAGGTGTCACAATTCGCAGCTTACGTTCCGTTGACCTGGCGAATAATAAAACATTATCCCGAATTCAAAAATACATATATCGAATAAAGTGTGGTCGACTTTCCGGACTTTTTCGTGCGGAAATTTCAACAAAGAACGTTCGATTAACATTGTATGTACAGACATATATTTATTTAATGACGACTCTATTTAACCACCATTGCATAGGTGGATAAAAACACCTCAAGAAGTCGTTCAATAATTTAGAATATTATCACAACCTTGGACGAATACATACAGCCAATATTTCAATGCATAATTTATTTATTTTTATAAAACTCATTAGAATTTTTTAACCCTTCAACGCCTATCAAATATGCAAAAGAAGAAACGAAAACTTTCTTTTGATTCGAACTTCGTTGAAGTTTTTCTTTGTGGTGAAAACGCAACAGAATCCACAGGTTTCAGCCTATATACGAACAGTGTACATGTATACATTATTAACCTTTGACGACTTTCCTAAATTAGCGTTTCCTAATTGGCGGTTTGTGGCACTCACCCTCATCCTTCCCGTTCAACCTTCCCCTGCCCACCCCTACCGCTTTAAACTGCCACAGTTTCATTATTCAAAATTTTGATAAGGTCAACAGCACCAAAATTTCTTCAAAATTACACAAACAAGATAACTTTTCACATTACGAAACCTATCATTAATTTAATGCAACCTCATATTTATATGCAAATTTTTTCAACCTTCAATAAAACCCAATCCATTAATTATATACATACATACAGTTTCTACGAAAAAATTTCACCATATTAAAATTGATTATATATATATATATATATATATGTGTGTGTGTGTGTGTGTGTGTGTGCATACACAGATAAAATAAAATTAATTGTCATATTAATACCAATTAATTAATTATTACTGGCTGAATTAGTCGGACTCGTGAATACTGAGAAAAAGAACAAAATAAACCGATCTATGTATGTACATATGTATATGTAGAATCTAGAGAATCATGAGATAGTTTATAAAATTTCAATGTGATTGTGAAAACTGTATTTCGTATTTGTTATTATCAAGATGCACACACATATGTACATAAACTGTATTAATTCGAAAAACCGATATTAAAAACATTGCAATTTTAATATACGGTGACACATCTATTATGTCAATAGATAATAATATAAAAAATATAAAAAAAACTTTCCCACAACATTTTCATCCATCGTCTCGAACAAATTTTTCAATACGGTGAAATTGCGCCATAAACAATACGAAATACAAGTGCATAAAGCAATCCACCGAGTCCCTAAAAGTTCATTACAACGAGATTAAACTATGAAAAACAAACGGAAAAATACATCACCACCCGTTAACATCTGGCATAAAATTAACACAACGATCAATCACAAAGCTCCGTAATAAATTGCTAACTCGTAACCGTAATCGAAGCCCAACGCATCAACGAGAATTATTTAAATCAAAACAAAAGTTTAGCACACGCCATTATTAAACGTCGAAAACTTTTGGCGCACGGGCACAAAAGCACCGACGGTCTTAATTCGAAATAAAAAATACGGAAGGGCCGTCCGTCCTTTCCGGTCTCGCGCATTCATTGTCTGCATAGAAAGGGTTAACGCAATACACGTCAAGCACACGAACAAGTACATACATGAGTGCAAGCCGTCGTCGATGCACGTGTCCGATTATTTATCACTCACCATGCAGTTCCGGACGGAGGAACAACGGCCACCGGTCTTCGGGAGGGCGGGTGGGGGGGTTTGTGGGGGGCTTTGGGGTGGGTTTAAGGGTCGTCCGTGGGCCCCCTAGGGGCGGAGCCCCCCCGTCCGCGTCGCTGACGAGGGCACAGGCGTCTCGCGCAGACGTCCGGCGTCGTCTGGCGTCGTTGGGCGCCAGATAAGCCGCTCTCCCTCTCTAAATTCGGTGCGCGCGGAACGGGACGAGATCAGTGACGCTTACCGGGAGGCGCGCGTGCCAAACCACTCTCGCACTGGGAGCTTTTGACACTCACAACAACATTACGGGTCAGCGATGAGCAACATTTTCCGACCGCACGCACGGCTGACTGTACGCGGAGCGAGCGCTCGGGAAAATCCGACGCTGACAGTTTTCCGAGCTGTGAAATATACACACGCACACGCACACACACACACACACATCGCTTTCGAATTTGTTGAAGACCTCTTCAACACTCTCATCTATGTATTAACCAGCAGCGTGGTCTAGTGGTGAATGTTGAATTATTTCGTACTCGATGTTACGAGTTCGATTCCCCGCTAAGACTCGCTGTTGGCCAGACCTTGATTTGTCTAGGTCGATCGTTTCTTATCAGAATTTGCCAATTTTTCTGATTTTCATTGAAACGATTCCTGTAAAATTGGCGTTTCCTTCCCAATTTTCTGTTGCGAACCCTTAGTTATTGTTATATCTTAGGGTTCGCCACATTGCTCACCATAGATGTCTCTGTGGTTGTTTATCGAATATAAAATTCGTATTGTTACATGAAAGTTATTCATCGTTATTTATCGTATTAATACGATGTTTGCAATATATGTATACTGACCATAGATGTCAGATATTTAGATTTACATGTATCTATGTAATAATTATGTGGACCAGGAAGGCGCATTTGGGGTTTACCTGTTAAGCCTTCCTGGTATATTTGTATATATGTATGTGAAAAATATGTATGTAAAAATAAAATAAATAAATAAATAAATGTATAGGTACATATCTACGTATATAACCAGCAGCATCGACTAGTGGTTAGCATAACCTGCTATGGCCAATGTGGTTATGAGTTGGAGTCAAACTGGTTGCTGCTGGCTAGGGTTTCTGAAAACCCGGGTTTTAAAACGGAACGGATGTTTTCCGACGGATCCGGGTCCAATATTTTGAAAACCCGACGGGTCCGGTTCGGATATATGTACATATGTAGGTCCAAAATCAAAATCAAAAACTTTCAGATTTTAAATTCAAATTCCATTTATTTTTTTATTTTTTTTCATTATATAATTTTGGACTCGACTAAAAAAAATCGGTTGTTCTATAAATTCAAAACATTTTTCAATAACTAAATATATATAATATATTTTATGTAAAGTAATGTGAAACGTCGACAGTGAAATAAAATGAAATATGTTATAAAAATTAATAACATATTTTAATCAGGCTATTTGTTTACTGAAGTTGAAATTAATTAACAAATAAATACAGGCAAATATTAATATTCTTAAAACAATTAAATGTCAGCAAACGTAAACCAATATTATCGGCACATTTAGCAAATATGTGATTTTGTCTCCCTTTATTACTATCATTATTATTATAGAATTTCGTAGTTTTCCGAAAAATATCGTGAAAACTATACTTACATACATATGTATATTCAGTCAAGAATAAAACTGATTTTTTGAGAGAATTACAAGAAATAATTAAAATTAAGTACTTAACGCTAACGAAATCAGTTATGATGATTATGCTGATAATATTGAAACGATATTTACACTCTGAAGTCTTAGAGAAGTCTATGACAAAATTCTAAAAATATATACACTGTATATGGGTGAAATTCTAAATTTATCCAAATTTCAGTATCATTTTCGGTATTTATTTTCAGTATTTGCAAAATCCGTTCCATTGTTCTCGGTTTTCACAACTTCACAAGTCGTAAAATCAAGTTCTCAAACAAATAAGGTCATAAATGAATCATGTACACGCAGAATCTATAAATAACACATGCATATTTGGATATTTTCCATGTATTGACTGAAAATCACTTTGAATTTTTACGTTAATACTCGAAATTTTAAATGCCCGGATCCCGAATCCGGGCTTTAAGTAATTACCCGGCCGGGTTGAGTCCAGAAACCCTACCGCTAGCCAGACCATGGTTTGTGACCAGGTCCGTCGTTTCCTATCAGAGTTTCCCAATTTTTCTGATTTTCATTGAAACGATTCCTGCAAAATCGGCTTTCCCTTCCCAAACTCTGATAGGAAACTATCAATTTGGAGGGATAAATATCCAAGTCTGAAAAGCGGCACTGCAGATATTCTCAAAATATATATTTTTTTTTTAATTTGTAAATAAACAAATTTTTAGATTACTAGTGGTGCTAAATTTATTTGAATCGAAATATAATAATATTATTTCACGACCGACCAATTACAAACTTCTTTGACCAATCCAGCCAATCGGAAACGAATTACAGACGCCGTTTTAGATTTATATACATACATATAAGAAATTATATTCTAATAGTAGGTAGGCTAGTTTTCCTATTTGTTGAGGAACTGTTTCAACAATGAAATCAGATAAATTTACAAACTCTGATAGGAAACGATAAACTTGGAGTGACAAATATTTAAGTTTGAATTAAATACCCAAAATAAATTATTTTCAATCGAAGTCAAACCAGGCCTTGAACTTGGAACCTGTCGGTGGTTGGTAATAACGTAACCACCGAGCTACTATAATGCTGGCTAATAATATAAACATAAGCCACTTGGAGCTCGTGAGTGGTGTTTTCATACGTCTATTATTATATTTAAGTACTTTATTTTTGTTTAAAATTTTTACTGTTTATATTTCAGTATTGATTTTTTGTATTATTTTTCTTATATAAAATAAAAAAGTACGATTAAAAATAATGAGCATACAAGTACAAGTACATAGAATGGAGCGCATTTGGGTACGTAATTTTTAATTCAAAAATGATAATTCCCCTGAAGCAAAAGATCTTCGATCAATGTGTTTTGCCAGTGATGACGTATGGATGTGAAACTTGGACATTGAACGCCAAAATTCTACACAAAGCCCAATGCACTCATAGAAGTGTGGAACGCCGTTTGCTCGACATAACGAGGAGAGATACGAAACGGAATACGTGGGTGAGAAGTATGACAATAAGGGTAGTTGATATAGTGTAGAGAGTGATGAGATTGAAATGGCAGTGGGTGGGTCACGTAGTTAGAAGAACAAACGATATATGGATGAAAAAATACTGGAATGGAACCCGAAAGAGTGTAAAGGGGTGAACGGAAGGCCGTAGGGCGGATGAAATTAGAAAAATGTGTGGGTTGAGATGGATGAGAATTGCCCAAAACAGAACTCGAATTTTAGTATCAAATTTAAATATGTATTCGAAAACTCCTAAAGCAACCGGTAAAATTTGGACGAAAAGCAATATCTGCCCCTCTTGTTTTATTCATTTGAATTCAATATTTAATTAAACCTTTTTTTGTATACTATAATATATTAAAAAAGTAGGCAACAATACCCTATTGTTTACTGTGATTAAATATTGCAAGTTTGCCTTATATGTATGTATTGTAAAATTGCGGATATCTAAAAATGACTCATGACGGTTAAGTCCATTGAATATACATATAATAGCTATGTAGTATATCTATTTTACATTTTCATTTTTTTTTACAAAAATAGATGTATTAAAGTAATAAAAGAAAATGCAGGAAAAATTATGTTTTTTAAAAATTTGCAATATGCATATACATATTTTTGGAAATAAGACACTATAATATGGTGTTAAAGTATATTATATCAATCCTGATTTATTGTTGATTCACCGTCCTTTTATATAATTTCTTTCAATAAACTTCAAAATGAAAAGGAAAATAACTTTTTCCCTTTTCGGCATCAGCAGCAAAGTTATATATGTTGAAACTTTTTAAAGTTTGTTGAAAATTCAACAATTACTCCTATAAAGAGAAGCTCTAAATTACGTCAAACTATACAAACCAACCTCTCACATACGTATACATACATACATATATAATACGAGGGTAACCTTCTTTGATCTTTTGACACAATAAGCCCAAATTTTCCAAGCTGGAGCACATACTACTACATGTGTATATCTCAGCTCAAGATGCTACTCAAATGTAAATTTAGCACGAAAGCGACATCTGTTATTTTCTGAAAGTATTTGAAATGAAAATGGTCCGTATTACAAACATATTGTATTACAAGTTAGAAAGTTTTATTTTTTTTTATGCGAAATGTTAATATATTCTGAATCTACTAAATTTATCATTAAATTCAACTATGTATGCATGTATATTGAATTTGAAAACTGAAAAAGTATAAAACTTAGCGAAGTTCATTGATTTTTCCGTAGAACGAACCGTAAGATTGGGATTATTAAACGTCTTTCACCTTTTTTAAAGTTTGTTTAAGTGCTTAAATGACTAAAAGTTTTAACAATACAGCTCGTTTTATGGGAAAATTCAAGTTTTGTACGACATTTCCTTGGTCGATATGCGAGCGCTAGTTTAAAGTTAACGTCTACAATACAAGAGATTTAAAAATATATATACATATATGAGAATTGAAACAATTACTTTGCAACACTACTAATAAAGTTTTCATGCATTTTTTAATAAAAATAAAACTTTATATAAAAAAATAAACAATTTAATGCATACATGAAAATTGAAATTAAATAATTTAAAACAAAGAAACAAACGACATTTAATAGATATTTTTATACTTCTCTTAAGTATTATATATGGACATATATTTGTATGAAAATTAATGTTCCAATATATACATATGTATTTACATACCTTGATATATACATAATATACATATGTACATGTTTTTTCCCTATACAAATCCGCAGTTTTCAACTTAACATCAACATATATGATGTACTTTCATTTTACTTTAAATCAATCACCGCATATTGGTTTAAAAAAAGATCTAAACCCTTTTAAGGAACTTTCAATTTCCAACGCCCGAGCAATGCCGGCCAGTTTTAATTAAAAACGATAAAGAAATCTATTCTACATATATACAATTGAACAAATTTAAAACACTCACCCGTCAAACTGATTTACTTTTACTAAGAAAATAAAACAAATGAAGCATCAATATATATAATTAAAATTCAAATGAAGTGAAAATGGTACCCGCTTAATCATATGTGCATACAAAATATTTGCTCCAATACGTATTTCCGATAATTGTATTAACATTTCGGCTTGCCGCTCCCGAACGGACTATATTTGAATATTTAATGATATTTTATTCCACTTGGGGGTGGTAATTAACCTGGGCAGACCACACGTTTGTATATTTACAATTTCCACAACACAATTATTTTTAGGCTAAATTTTCTTAAACTATTATGCTTTTCATATAAGCGAGCAATTTCCTTTTATCAACATAATAACAATTTTCCGTACCCCATGACGAATTGAAATATTTTGTCTCGCAATGTTATATAAAAAATGTTACGTCATTTTATTGAATTTTGCTTTTATCTAACGACATTTCCTTTCTTTCAAATATACTACTGTTGTTTACATCATCTTTCGAAGATATTGTATTTTATATTTAACAGACGCTTTGACGAAAACACACGCCAGATATTACACTAAAGCGGAACAAACAAAAAAAGCACCGCAATGCCGTTTACAATTCTGCGAACACGCAAGTCACTATAGGGTTAACGGAAAAAAAACTTCATTTATTTCTCGTTAACACCCCTACATTTCGTTATATCTACATATATGTATGTATATACTGAAGAGTATGCTTCGGCACAACCTCGTTCCTATTTTCGATGAATCGTTTATTAATTCATGTAATTTTACCCTCTTTTCTATTATGTTACTGCTATCTGGGGGTTCGCAGTGTTGTAAATTTATAATTTCTAATTTTCACTTTCATCAATTCAAATCAAACCGTATTCGAACCGTCATCTTTCACCCGAAGCCGTCCGAAAACAGATTCGAAGCAATAAATAAAAAATAATGTACGTAAGTTAATTGTTCGATTCTCTATCAAAATCCAATGCTACGCGGGTTTATTAAAATTATAATAAGAAAGAATCAATATTGTTTATCATATAATTGCCTTCATGTGCAAAAAAAACCACTAGCCAGTATGCTGGATGCCAAGCGTCCTGTAAAATTGTGTTTTTATGTTAAAATAATGTAAAATATGTGAGTTAAATTATTGTAATTAGCTATAAAAATCATTTTATCTCTTTAAACGTCGAATAATATAAAATAAGTGCGAGAAATGAAAAAATAACGGCTGAAGCAGTCACTTTCGGTCCAACTAAAATTTGAAAAAAAATTACATTCTAACATCGTCAGTGTTAAGTTGTAATAAACTGAAAATGAGCTTCAGTTTGATGGGATTGACGGTGTTTAGATTATAGTATGGGTGTTCGAATTATCTCCAAAATACCCACATAAACACACACATTTTTTTTTCTAAATCATGAGAGCGTGATCAGTAATCAATTCTGGGTCATATCAGTCAAAATCTCAAGGTCGAACTTCCGCATAATCGCAAAACTTTATGCATTAGTAATTTTAAGGTTTCTGTCCGGATCGAAAATCCCGGGAACTCACGGAATTTTTTTCTCGAATCCCGAGAAATATATTTCAATTAAAACGTTCTTTAAATAATTAAATAAAGGCGAATGTATGTACATATGTATATGCTTCTATGAAACTACTTTGAAGCGAGTGTATTCTTCTTGTATTGACAATTCCACAATGAAAGAAACTCATTTATTTAGATTCTGATGCAGATGAGACAATTATGTGTTTGCCGATGAATGAAGAATTAAACAGGCAGTTACCAAAGACAAAAATACAAAATAACATAAATAAAAATACCCTCGTCTTAAAAAAATAAATGAAAATACATATGCTGACAGAAGAAAATAAAAAAAATGTTTTGATCTATTATTTCGACCATTAAATTCTTCCATTGCTGGATATATTTGTACCAAATCTAGAAATAGACTTCTGGATTCTAATTTACATAATTTAGTATTCTTAAGGAGATATTTTATAACAAATTCACTTTAATAATTACATACATGTTTTCCAGATAATATTATAGATATATTATTTACTTTTTTTTTATATTTTGATGAATGAAAAATTAAATAAGGAGTTATCAAAGATAAAAATTAAAAAATTACATATATAAAAATAGCCTCAACTTTAAAATAGAAATGTAAATACACATGCTGACAGTAAAAAATACAGATAATTAAAAAAAAGTTTTCCCCCCCTTTAAACTATAAAACCAACTTCAACCGAAACTAAAAGTTTTTTTCCCTTGCTGGCCAATTACAAACATTGCAGCATTTTTTTTTTATTACACAAGTCGCTTAATTACGAGACACTGAAAAACTCGCAAATTAACGAGACATCTATGAATTGTACATAAATTTTATTGTAGATTAATCAATCTCAAATAGCGGTGACATAGTAGGTAGAAAGGATATTTAGCCAATTTTACCGGGAACGGTTTCAACAATGAAATCAGAGAAAATTGGCAAACTGTGATAGGAAACGATCGACCTGGAGTTACAAATATCAAGGTCTGACCAGCAGCACTACAGATATACTCAGAAAAATTCTTTTCAATCGAGGTCAGCTCATGGGATCGAACCCGGCGCCTCTCATTGCAGTATATTGATTATTAAAGAATGAGTATTATTAAAGAATGAACGCTATGTATGTATGTATGTATGTACATACGTTAATACGTAGTTGCGATAAATCCAACAACATTAAGTAAGTAATACGCATTTATCGGTATTCAATTCGCAAATTGTATTATTAGTGTTTTTATTACAAGGAGCTCGTTGTATTGTACTCTCGACAGAACATTAAATGTAATGCGACAAAGCGGTTACGAATTCTGTTGCTTTTCACGTCAATTTGCTAATAAAACGATCGTAAGCGTTTCGAAAGCCAATTATCGATGTCGCAACGTATCGCCGTCAAAATATTTCCCTCTCGTGCGGAAAATCTAGCGAATATTTTCCGGCTCCTCATCTCCCCTTCTTTATTTTGATTGGTCGCAATGCACGAAACAACGATTTCGTGTGTGTGTGTGTGTGATTTCTGGGAAATGTTTTCACGAAAAGTTTTCCTATCGCCGCAGCAGCGAAATATTTGCTCGTCCTCTTCACCTTTCATTTCCATACGATAAAGAGTTTCCATGGCGTGAATATTTCAACGTTATCTGGCGAATAAATAGGCTGACAGTTTTTCTCGCGATACTCTTATTTTTTCAATGCTATGCGTTGACGTGCCAACTTAAAATATAAAACACGGACATTTTTCAAAAATATTTAAACGTGTAGTACAATGGGCACTTTCACCGATGTGTGAAAAATCGCATATACATACAAATAAATATGATTTTTATGTGACGAATTTACTCTCAGGGACTAACTTAGCCCCAAGTGTCAGGAAGTTTTCGCGGATCCCTTTAATTATATTATAGTTATGGCTCTGAGGAGTTTCACAGTATACTTAATCACGTTAGCGTGTACACTGACAAATAATTTCACCGCGAATAATACGAAACAGGGATGGGTTCAGGATCCAAATGAAAGGCAAAAGTCACTTCACAGCATTTTATTTTATTTTATTTTTAATTTATACCAGGAAGGCCTAACAGGCAACCCCAATGCTCCTTCCTGGCCAGACACATTGTACATACGATACAAATATTATTAGTATTGTACAAAGTATATAAATACATATGGTCAAATTTGTAAATTTTCAGGAATTTAAACAATTCAGAGAAATTCAGTAAATACATATCAACTAACATCCACATTTTATGGTCATTTTTTTGTAAATTTGCAGCATTTTATATACATATGTAATTCAGCGAAATTTAAGATTACTGAAAACTCGAGATTTTGCGAAAAAATGGGTAAGGTTGCCAATTTGTTGGAACCGTTTCAATGAAAATCAGATAAATTGACAAACTCTGATAGGAAACGATCAACCTGGAGTCACAAACCAAGGTCTGGCCAGCAAAAACCAGAGGGATTTGAACCTGTGACCACTCTGTTCAAAGCATTATATGCTAACCGCTGGTCTATTATGCTGGCTATTTATTCAACGATTCAAGAGGACCACACGAATCCACCGCTCACTCCAGAATAATCTGATCCACCGTGTGTACCTCCTTATAAAGGACAAGTTGCACAACATAGCTTCCTCGATCCATTAATGTATATATTGTCTAGGTCAGTGGTTCTTAACCTGGGTTCGATCGAACCCCAGGGGTTCGGTGAGTCAGTCTCAGGGGTTCGGTGAGTCAGTCTCAGGGGTTCGGCGGAAATTCAGCAGAGCCAGGTTCAACAGCAACTTTTCAGAACAACAATGCTCTTAAAGTTTTGGTGTCAACAAATGGTAACGTACCCTGTTATTGCTAAGAAAGCTCTGGAGATTTTCATACCGTTTGTTACTACATATCTTTGCGAGCAATCCTTTTCGAGGATGCTGGACATAAAAACGAAGAAAAGGAACAGAATTTGTTGCGAAAATGACACGAGAGTGGCACTTGCCAAGGTTTCTGAACTGGTCTCTGAAAGGCAACAGCAGAAGCCACACTGATTTGCAGTAATTATTCATTATTATGTTTTTGTTTTTGTGTGAAAATCATGTTTTAATGGTTTTGTTCTTTGAACACAGTGATGTTGATGCACGGTTCATTTTGTGCACCAGTAAAATATATACCTACATATGTTTTGAATTTGAAAAAAATTATTTTATTTTATTTTAAGGGTTCGGTGAATGCGCATATGAAACTGGTGGGGTTCAGTACCTCCAACAAGGTTAAAAACCACTGATCTAGGTACTTAAGAGGGCTGTACACCCGAAACCTTAATTTTGTTACCGTTGCTTTCTTCGATATATATATTGAGTGTATGTATATATTGAGTGAATGCAACAATATATACATATATTGAGTGAATGCGACAGTTTCGCTTCAATCAGATTAAACGTGTTTTAAATTGACAAAATCGAGGTTTCGTTTTCTACTATTTTCTCCTCCAAAACTGGACTAATTTTAAAAAAATTTCATCATCGATATGAGAAAGATATTTTCTGTGCATCTATCGGCGTATTTTTTTTTAAATCGACCGTTAAATAACCACGCTAGACTCTTTTCGTGGATGTAAAAAAGAGGCGATTTTATAGATGTTTGGCGGCTCCTAGCTCCTATAAAAAATAATTAATCAAAAAAATAAAACGATAGATGCACCCCAATGGTGGATATCCATAGCATATTAAAAAATATTTTCTCTAGTACCATAATTGAGGTAGGGAGAAGTTTAGTACTTTTGTATGGACAATGCGCTGCTGTCCAACCCTCTTAAAGGTCTACCCTGGTGAGTCTATGGTTTACACACGCACTCGCCCCAGTCTATGAGAACTCCAGCGTATCCTTTATTCGGGCACTTAGTCCCGTTAGCCTAATCCGGGGTGTCTATTGTTCACCCACAAATGCACTTAAACAGTGGATGCTATCTCTCATCTTCTCGCGTTACACATATAATAAAACGGAACCTATTGCTCTAAAGTATCCTATGTTATCAATCCAGCTAATCTTACATCCTACACGTGGACCACTTCAGTCTGATTGGCTGTGCGCCATGTTCGTGTGTATTTATTTTATTAAATATCTCTAGGTACAACATATACTCTCGGTATTTTAAAATTTGTTTTCTTTTAATGCACCGCACATACCCACAAACATACATCGCGTCCGTTTTTATATATATTTTTATATAAAGTTGCCGCAGACACGAAGTTGTAGGCGGCAGGTATTTCTTTTAGATAGTTTTACACATGAGGATACGCCCATCATACCTAGAGTATACCTAGGTAAGCCGTGCCGTACGATTTAGATGCCCTTACCGAGTACAGTATTTTGCAAGATTGTGATATGATCGGAGAAGATTTGTCTCTTCTTCTTGTTTCTTCTACGCCGACAACAACGATGAGTCTCTCTGTGTGAAGAATATTTCAGTGGCGATGTTTTATTTTTATAATTTCGGTGTAATGTATTATTCTATTCCAAATGGCCAATAACTATCGCATGGCCAACAACTGTAGTGTTTCCCATAACCCACCCATGTAATGTCTGCACGTAAATGAACGCCACCGCCACAATCTTATAGTGTATTCGCGTCACGGGTGACCTTTCACATTAAGATACGCAATAAATAATACTCGAGTAGCTTCTCCGTGAAATACGACTCGCTAAAATTTTATCAACTAATTGCGAATATTAATTTGAAAACTTATTGTGTTGGGGAAAGTTCACGGGGGTGCAGACTTTCTACCCCGGAGAAACATCGCTTTTAAGTTGATAATTTGAAACAATAATTATAAACGGGGGGGAGGGGGTTTATCTGTTCGCGGAAGGCACGGTAATTTCCCCCTCCCTTTGCTGATTTTCTCGGCAAACGACTCAATTTGCACGATTCGAAAAAGTTTCGCACCGAACATCCGGCATATTAAAATGTTCGAAGTTGGATTGTGAAACGCCATTCGAATTCCATCGGACGATTTATCGAATACCCGCACGCCTTTGTTCGCGAAACTGGCGCCAGCTCTTTAATTAAACGGGGACGAACCGACTGATAAAGTTTTTGCGGAACGTGCTCGCATGGCAATTATCTGTGGGTGCGTGATGCGTGAGCGTGTAGTGCGTGAATGCGTGATGCGTGAGCGCGTTGTGACTGGGCGCGTAATGCGTGAATGCGATGACGCTCACGCATCATGTACTCTAAATAAGAGTGAGTGAGTGAGTGACTGAAGCTGACTCGGTTAACCCTTTGAATGCTGACCAACGCCGATTGGTGTTTTGCCAACAAGTCAATCAGCCTGAAATACGCCGATCGGCGTTGTATTTTGAGTATGTAAAAAATAAACAAGAATACTACCCGCTAAGCCTTTCCAGGTAGCATTGAAAAAAAATACATTGAACATGGGTAGTGTAATCCGTGTCAATGTTTATAAAGACTGGTTTACGCCGGAATTTCTGAATTTATAACCATAGCAAAATTTCTCGATGGAAATCTTGTGAACTTCTGAGTATTTTAGATTGCGACTTGGCATTTAGATTTGTGAGCGTTACATTTCAACAACAATGAAGAAGATGGAACTAGTTTTGAAAAAATATATTCATTAATAGACTTCTTTAGTTTATTTTATATTGTTTCAAGATATATTAGAGAGTCGAAACACACCTTTACAAAGCTCGAAATCCTCAGCGATAGTTATCTTGGGTTTGTATGGATTAGCTAAAATTTTTATACTTGCTTCTATTGTTATCTAGGGTTTTTATGCATACGTGCTTTCTATTGGATTTCTAAATAATTCTAGTTGAAAATGTTGGCAAAATTTTCAGCATGGCGGGCTTTCAACAGAAAAGACGTCAGCACTCAAAGGGTTAATTAAATATTTTTTTAATAGATGGCGTTAAATGCTCTAGAGACTAATTGCCCTAGAGGAAACGGTTACCTGACAACTCGTTCACAGATTTTCCGTAAACCGAGGATCCGCTCCAGGCATTACGTATACGGTCATCTCTTTCTCACCCCGTCTGTTCACCAAGATCTCGTTTACTATGCCATTACGTATGCAGCCATCTCTTTCACAGACCGTCTGTTATCGGTGAACAGACGGTTTGTGAAAGAAATGGCTGCATACGTAATGGCATAGTATACGAGATCTTGGTGAACAGACGGGGTGAGAAAGAGATGGCCGTATACGTAATGCCTGGAGCGCATCCTCGGTTTACGGAAAATCTGTGAACGAGCTGTCGTGTCACCAGAGGAAACATTGGTAGCAAACAGTACATATAGAAGTTTTTGTTGATATTATGTTCGTATTATATTCGTATGTTTTGCTGACAGTGTTTTAACTGTGACGTACATATGTCGAATCGAAACGACTATTATAATACGCAATGCGTTATCGCACACATAATAGCACTATTATATTATTTATATACCTATGTACATTTTACTAGACATTATAAGATATATTAGAGAGTCTAAACCAGAGAGATAGCGGGGTTCTTACGAATAAATAATTGTTGTCAATTTTACGCGGCACGTCTCTATAAATACGTTACATCGCAAGGATCAATTTACTTATAAAAATGTATCCCATGTTGTTTGTTGTGTGTTTTTGAATGTATTGTGCAATTTTTACCGATGCTTGCCCATCTTGCGAGTGATATAAACAAACAGAGAAGTTTTTATCGGACATACGTCGAACACCAAGCGTCAAATACGACTGATGCTAAAATTATTTAGGATTGTCTGTGGACAACCGTCACTTGACAACAATATAACACCAAAAGCCACTTCTATAATATTACATTTCTCTGGTCTAAGCACACCTTTACAAAACTCGAAATCCTCGGCGGTAGTTATTTAGGGTTTGTTTGGGTTAGCTACAATTTCTATACTTGCTTTCTATTGTATTTCTAAATATGTAATTCTAGTTGGAAATTTTGGCGAAATTTTTAGCGATACGGGCTATCAACAGAAAAGACGTCAGCACTCACAGGGTTAATAAGAAATTGACTTGCTCAGATTCAGTATTATTTACAAATTGTATAAATAAGTACAATCATAAAATTGCAATAAGATTGCCACTTGTTCATTTTTGATTAGATTTTAAAAAATTTCTGTAATATATTTTTTTTAATTTATCATTTATTTTTAATTTATACCAGGAAGGCTTTAAAGGTAACCAGGTGGCCAGAAACTTTGGACATTTGATACAAGTATTATTAGTATTATACAAAGTAAAAACATACCAATTAACACCCACAGAGACATCTATGGTCAAATTTGTAAATTTGCAGTATTTTTAAACAATTAAGCAAAATTCAGTAAATTCATATCAATTAACATCCACAGAGACATTTATGGTCAAATTTGTAGCATTTTATAAAATTTGGTGAAATTCTAAATTGCTGAATACTTGAAATTCGCAGGAAAATGGGTAAGGTTGCCAATTTGTTGGAACCGTTTCAATGAAAATCAGATAAATTGGCAAACTCTGATAGGAATCACAAATCCAAGATCTGTCCAGCAGAAACCAGTAGGATTTGAACGCGTGACCACTTATTTCAAAGCATTATATGCTAACCACCAGTCTATTCTGGTGGTAACTAAACTTTAATTAATAATCTAAATAACGACGGGATTGTTTAAAATCAATAAAAATTAATGAAAACTCGTACGTGACCAACCCACGACTTTATCTTTGTATTTGAGGAATATAAAAAGCTAAAAAAAAAAACAAAATTTGATAGTGAAACATAAATAAACGTTCACACATTTTAGCATTTAAGCATTTTAGATACAAATTGAGCGCTAATTTAGGGAAATTTACACAAGACAAAAGTTCTACTTACGGTTATCGGATTTTGTTCAAATTTTTTTTATGACTTAACATTACTATATATATATTATAAAAATTAAATATCAAGAAGATATAAATAATTTTAAAGGTCAAAATAAAATATTTAAATTTTGTTTTAATAAAAATTACTACTTCTGGTTTACTAATTATATCCAAATCCTTATCAACTCTAAGTTAGTACATAAAGAATACAAATATAAATTTTCAGTTTGATACGTTTAGTAGTGTAGAAAAACTCGTGTGGTAAAATTACATTAGTACTTGAATTTTCTTGTGAAGACCACACATATTATGTTTATAGGGTAAAAAAAAATAGTAGAAGAAAAATCTATCAAGAGTAAACTGTCACTTCCGGTTGATGGATCTTAATTTTATACGCTACTTGATATTAAACTTAAAATTACAGATATAAAATTTCAGTTCAATAAATCAAAAGGTTTCTGAGAAAAACATAAAAAAAACTCTATTCTTTAGGGTAAAAGAACTTCTGGTTCAGATAAAAATAATAAAAAAAATATTCATACATGAAGTTTATCATTTCTATTACATCAAAAAAAAAATCAGTCTGATCCGTTGAACGCCTTGGGAAATAATTGACTCCAAAAACTAAAATGGTAGGTACTATGTACTTCCAATCAAATTAAAAATTTGAAAACAAATACATCGAATCGATAAGTATTTCAGTAACCGATATTAAGTTTCAGTTCAATAGGACTAACGGGTTTCGAAAAATCTCCAAAATTCACAGACACACATACTAACACGCACAAACATATTCCTTTCTAAACCATGAAAACATGATCAGTGATCGATTCTGAGTTCGAATAAGTCAAAATCTCGAGTTAAAATCTTCGCATGATCACAAAACTTCATCTATTGCTACTGCGTACATATGTAGATAAAGTAATAATATTTAACGTTACCTTGATACGATGCAAGTTTTCAACTAGATCCATCGAGGCCAATCCAAAATTTACATTTTTCGCTCCGGTCTAATAAACAAGCTCTGAAAATCAAGTGAGCTAACGTAATTTTTTGTCTGTAAACTTTCTTATTTTTAGACGTGAATGTAATTCGCAAATTTAAGACAAATGAGTTTTTCGAGGCGTCCTAGTTTTCAGAAATGTCTCAGAGCGCTATTCTTAATTAGATCGTTAGCCATCTTGCAATTAGAACACCGCTTTTGTTTTAACTGCTACATAAACACCAATTTGCAAAAAAAAAAACATTTTAATAATTACTATTATTATAAAATATGAAATTGTACCCCTGACATTTTAAGAATACCATATCAAAGACTTTTCGACCGTGGGATTTTTGCAGCATTAGATATTTGGATCATTGGATTTTCGGACAAAAATACTTTTGGACTATGGGATTTTTAGGCCTCGATAATTTCGGAGCAGTGCCGGTTTTAGGGGGGGGCTGAGTCGGGCGCCGAGTATGTTAGGGCGCCGTACGATGCGCATATGGCGCTTTACAATTTAAAATTAGAGTGCCCAAGGCCCTAAAACTACTTTCTAAGCTCGAACATTTGTACTCGGCAAATTCTATTCATGGTTGAAGCCGCATTCCCTTTTGAATTATAATTCTATTATGCTTATCTTATCTTATTCTTAAAAGATTGTTTACTCTACTTTCAGCTTCTATATATCGCTGGAAGATTCTAACTGATCACGTGTAATTAATTATATTCCTTAAATAATTCCTTATTAATATAGTTAATAGCTAGTATCAAAGCAGTTCGTTATCAAATTGGTGATGTTCATGGTGCTTTAATTAATTTATCTGAAACTGAAAGAAAGGATCAAGGTGTAGCTCATGAAGCAACCACATTGGCGGGGCAATTAAAAGATTTCAGCTTTCTTGTTTCATTAATTGTTTGGTACGATGTTCTTTTTCAAATAAATGTTGTTTTTAAATATGCGAAATTTGCTGACACTGCCTGAAACTGTACCAAGTGGTGAACGTAGTTTTTCGAAACTTAAATTGATTAAAACTTATCTCCGGTCTATAATGTCACAAAATAGACTTTCCAATTTTGAAAATCTACCTACTAAAAATGATATCGCTGAAAGTCTTGATTTTTCAGCTTTAATTAAAGATTTTGCTGAAAGAAACGTTCAAAAAGTTCACTTCTGAAATATTATTTTCTTTATTTATTTTTAAATCCACCCGAGGTTGGGAAACCTTGTTAACCACTTTGCTGTCGGTTGCAAGCGTGGAAAAAGGAGGATAGTAACCAATTTAAAAAAATAATTCTAGGGGCGCTTTGAAAAGATTACCAGAGGGCGCCATAGGGCCGGGCCGCACCGTGCAACTTTGTTGGCCGACTAGTTGCGCGACATGAAAATATGTATGGAAATGTGTGCAACAAACAAGTTGACGGGTGTAGCATGTCCCATCTACCTGCATGCATTGGTCTGGTCGCCCTCAACCAAGTCGCTCGCAAATCGCACGGTGCGGCCCGGCCCATAGGGCTTAAGGCACTGTTTCGGAGCATGTGATTTTTGAAATGAAAATACAGTCCGAAGCGGGAACGCAATTTTTATGGATAAGCAGAAATATTTCATTTCATTTATGTTGTTTTGAACTTCAGTTGTGTTTCAGAGTTCGTAGTGACACGTTATCGATCAAATTTAATAAATTGATTGAACGCGCATGCACGTTATAAAAGTACGTTTTTCAAATTCCAAGATAATTCCAAAAGGTTAAAAAAAGATTTCAAGTATTTGGATAACCTTAAAAAACGAACCGAAGCTTTAGATATCCTTGTAAAAACTTTATTAACAATTAAGCCAACGTCAACTGCCACTGACAGTGTTCTCCACAGCAGGAATAATAAAAAAAATTAAGGGCGAATTAAATTTTAGAACATTTAACGCATTATTATTTTTAAAATATGTATTTTTAAAATTAAAATAATATATGACGATAAATTTACTTTTTCTTTTTAATGTGTGTGAACCCCACTCATTTTAATTATTTTGAATCAATATTTCACACTGTTTTCTATTGTTTAAAACTATTCGAATATTTCGAATTTTACCATTCGATATTCGAATAGTTGATGTGGTCGAATAATTGGAAACTCTGATTGGTGCATTTCTGTTCTACGCAGAATAGAATACGTTTAATAATGGTAGTTTTTCTTCTTCTAGCATTGCATATGCTTTCATAATATCTTTCACTTCTTGACTAGGTATTTTTTCGGAGAAGCCCTTGAATTTTTCTTTATTGAATAATTTTCCAATAGCTTAATGACTTATGTGTATATTTTATTCATATCGATACATATAGAATTGCCTAATTTTTTTTGCTTCTGATATTTGAGTAGCGATTCTACGCATTCGAATAAAATCAATGGCATTATTAATTTTTTTTTAATTTTTAATATGACCAGATAAGTACATACATTCATTGTGAAAGGGAAAATCCATAAACGCAAAGCATGTAAATATTGTCGCGAAATCCCAACTGTCAAATTAGGCTAGCGAACGGCAATTGTCCAAGTGGAACTCGACGAAATACAGTGTTGGAGAGTTTACCATCGCCTGATCAATTTATATTTCAATCTTTCAATAATTATACACAGAGGCGTAGCGATGTTTTTGTGGCCCTTGGCAAATATCAAATTTGGCGCCCCTTTAATATTTTTTCATTACATTTAAAAAATTTATTTCATTTAAAAAATACACGTTTATTGAAATATTTAAATAAAACATTTTTTTAATAAAATTACAAAAAAAACACAGTTATTATTTACATTATAACTGTCTTGACCGGTAACCAATAACACTTTTAACAACTTAACTATTAATTATTACAGATACAAAAAACTAAAAACGAATAATCCGTGAATTTGGCGTTACCAAAGTCTGTTATTCTATTATCAAAATTTATATTTCTTACTAATTCAATTTATACTGTTATATATTTTTTATAATATTGTACTTAGATATTTTTTATAATTCAATTTAGTGCAATGTTCAGTAACTTTTACATAAACTAGTTTCTCGAAAATTTCTAAAATCATTATCGAGCCCCTGAATTAATAACGATGACCTCTAAATATCCTGTTCTTTCTGCTGAAGTGCAATTTTAGCCTTATTCCATTTATCAAGTATGAGATTCCACAGATTTAAAAATTCAAGAAACCTAAATTGAACATTTGAAAGTTTCGCAAGTGAATGTGAATTAGCAAAATTTTTATCGTATTTTATAATATTTTAAAACAAAAAGTACACATGTATGTACATACATATTTTATTTTATTTTATTTTAAAAAAATCAATACCACAGAGACTTGACAGGTTGTCCCAAAGCGTCAATGTGATTTTAATACAAATAATAAAAATCATAAAAATTACAAAAAAAACATCATAAAAAAAATAATAAAAATCATAAATAAAAAAAACATAAGAAAATAATAAAAATCATAAATAAAAAAAATCATAAATAAAAAAAAAACATCATAAAAAAATAATAAAAATCAAGTAAAAAATATGTACACAAAATAAAAACAAAGAAATAAGATTGAAAAATTTATATCGTGCTATTTAGGATGTGTTCCACCAACTCAACATAACTGGCATCGAATAGGTCCAAGTAATGTGCCAGTAAGTTAAGTAGTCGAACAGCTCTCGAGAGGGGGGAGTTCATGAGCACGTTTGATTTAGCCCTAATTGGCAAAAATGTCCTCATACTGATCGAGAACTGCTTCCATTAGTTTCGATTTTGAACACTATCTCGTATCCGAATGTTATTTTTAAATTTATTATTATTTATTAAAAAATAAAATAAAATAGGCGAGGGGAGCCTTCGGCGCCCCTCGCATCAAGCGCCCTTGACACTCGCCCATTTGCCATAGCCTCGCCACGGCACTGATTGTAGCCAGCAGCATAGCTCGGTCTTTAAGCTTCTGCTTAGCGTCAAGAAGGCGCCGGGTTCGATCCCAGGCCGGGCCTCGAATGAAAATGAATTTTTCAGAGTATGCTGTTGGTTAGACCTGGATTTGTGACTTCAGGTTGATCGTTTCCTATCAGAGTTTGCCAATTTTCCCTGATTTCATTGTTGAAACGGTTCCCGGAAAAAATTGGCTAAAAAATCCCTCCTATACGATATGTCACCTATAATTTGTTGTTGATTAATGTGCAATAAATACGTTTGTGTACAAATTGGTATATGTCTCATTGATTTGCGAGTTTTTCAGTGTCTCATAATTCAGTGATTTATATAAAAATGCTGCATTGTAATTGTAGTTTGTAATTGGCCAGGAAGGCGCATTGGGGTTTACCTGTAAGGCCTTCCTGGTATATATATAAAAAATAAATAAATAAATATAAAACACATATTAGGATCGATTTTAAATATATCTCGAAATATACTCTTTTTTGGTTGGGGACGTTAAGGTATTACAGTTCCGCAATTCATATGGACGAGCCGCCCCTGATTATAATGCTATTGTTTTTTTTTTTTTTTATTATGTATAAATGTATTTTTTGTCCGCGTATATGTATATGTATATATTTTTGTTTTTCTCATATCTCTGTATTTTTTCAACCATTGTGGCTTATGAGGGACTCCTACAATGCCGCAATAGTCCAAACTTAAATTTAAATAAATAAATTTCATACGTCAAATCGAATTTATAATATCTTCCATAAAATTAAATTAAACGTGCATATTTTTACCCATCGTCTTATTGTTTTATTCGTGAACCGAACCACAGGTACGTATTATATTTACAACCTCCACATCGGTTATAGTCGTTTTATGACCAAACTCATGCATACGCTACGACCAACATGCGTACGCTGTAAAAGTGGAAAACGAATTCACATAAAACTTTTGCGTACATGCATCTACATATGTACATAAATACATTTAAAATTGATACAATAGAATTGGTGCTATCCCAAACATTCACGTGTTTAGTTGATTGGTTTTCTATGATTTAAGACCAAACACACGCCTCTTGAAAATTAAAACAAAATGGGACGTAGAAAACGATTATCAAAATGGCGTCTCCCACACATTGCTTGGCTTCGAAGGTGTGGAAAATTATATAGCGTAGAAAATAGGCGAATGTGTAGCATGAAATGAATCGCAATATAAATTCTCCGAATAACCGTCATGAATATGGAGAATTCGCTAGAAATTAGCGAAATATTGCCATTAATTGCATAGCTGTAAGCCGGACCGGGCCGCACCGTGCAACTTTGTCGGCTGACTAGTTGCGCGTGTGCTAGTTAACTATGTGTGCGACAAGTTGACGGGTGTGGCATGTCCCATCTACCTGCAAGCATTGGTCTGGTCGCCCTCAACCAAGTCGCTCGCAAGTCGCACGGTGCGGCCCGGCCCTAACGAGGGGAATAAACTTCTTTCACATTTACTGGTATTGTTTACCATTAATGTGAGACAAAACGAGCGAAAACATACAGAGTGGTAAGGCACGTCATGGGTCCTTGGCTTGCACGTTGTGCACGTGCAGAATGAATATATTTGGGGGATCGCACGTGTATGCATATCCACGTGCAACCGACAAGTTTCTCCTAAATTTCTTCAATTATGGGATTTACCGTTATCGATCACTATCAAGCAAGGATAGATAGAAAGATAAAATATCACCGAAAACACTCCAGGGAGTGATTTTTGGTATTCTGTTCCATGAATATGGGCTAGGGTTGCTATTTTTTTCGCATATTTGAAAGTATCTAAAAAAAAAGACGTACGTTTCTTTGCCCTTATTGACGTTATGGCGAAAAAAGGCTCAAAATGCCAGAATAAAATGTGTTCAAAATTTGCAAGCGTACGCAATCGATAACATGGTGAGGAAAATCGCGATATTTGAACAGAACGGGAAATGTTTGATCATGCAGAAAAGACCTTTGAAGTCTTTCTTAGAGCGGCTCTACTTTTCTACAACAAAGGACAAAAAAATATCCTTTTTTTCCGTCTTGTAATTCCAATTATACTAATTCTAATATTTCAGTCTTCAGAATTGAATTTGAATACTTTTCCAATTGAAAATGACCAAAAAAAAAAATTGCCAGCAAGTATATAATAAAACAAATCTCCATACTTCACAAAATATGTAAATTTATTAATTAAGTGCAAATAAAAAAATGCTTAATTGGTATATACGCCTAAAGACACCTTTCTTCTTGCGTATTACAAAAAAAAATCTTACCATTTTAATAACACTAATATAAATAAATAGAGATTTGTATTTTTTATATTATTTTATTTGATGGTTCCTTTGGAGGAAATACATAATTTGTCATATATTAGTTTCACAAATTTTATATAAAAATATTCTGTTATTATCTATAAACAAATTCACAACAGTCTTTCGTTTTAATCTTTTTTTTGATATGTACGAAATTGCAAGCTATCGTAATACCAAGTTTAATTTAGTTTTTATAATAAACCGCATTTGATCCTGCATAAAAGGAGTATTACACTAACAATTCAAATACACATACTCTGATTAATAATATTTTAGTCCAATTTGTAATAAAATTTTGAATGATCGTTTAAACTACACATGTCTAAAAAAAATGCAATTTGTCACGCTTTCCATATTACATGTACTCTTATCGTTCAATATCTCTAAATGCACAATCAATATAAATAAGGCACTCAATTCATGTTCGCATCATTAAAAATAATTCAATAATTTGAATTACTATTACAAAATCAGCTAGACGTGTTAACGATTAACTAAACAATAACTCATCACCAAATCATAAATGCATAATTATGCAATATATTTAACACATATACATAATATATAATCAAACCTTGCGATTTTTTTTTTTTTTAATATAAACCAATTTAGATCAGAAAAGCAAATTTATAAAAGTATTTACAATATCACTCATAATATACTAGGTACCAAATATTAATATTTTAATTATTTTCATTTCCTTTTTCTCTTATTATAGTATATTAAATAATATATTTGTTTTCGCATATTATATATTTATATTTTATATCAATAATAATTACTTGTACTTTATAAGCGTAATATAGTATTATAGGCTACCTAATAGTTTGGATAGTATAATATAATATGTAGAAACACAAAATATGATATAAATATCTACATTACGCATTCACCTTAGATTTATTTAAGAAAAAAAGAGTAGAAATCTCGAACCACACAATTAAGGACTAATATGTAATGAAATACTTTTATATTGATCATAATACACAAATGAAAAGCAAATTTTTAGAAATAAAATAAAACAAACAAAAAAAGCAACAAGATTTGTATGTAAGATGATTATCAGCCATTTTGCCTTTTGATCTCACAGTTAAAATAATAAGCATATTGGTAAAATGTATACACAAGATGTAAAATCCTTGTTTTGACTTCATTTTGATAAAAAAGCATTACAAAAATAGTATCAAAAATAATGCCGTCTTCAAAACTCAACAAGAAATAATAATAAAAAAAATAATAAAACAGCTCTTTGAAATGTGACAATTATATAGCATGATTGGAATTTAAATTATCACATTAATAACAGAATTCGAGATGATGTGTACCCGTTGCTAATCATCAACAACTCCAAGTCTTGACTGCTGGTAAGGAATTACTGTAAAATATAAACAAACGGCCAAACGACAAACTGCACATAACGAATGAAAAATTTTCCAGAATGAACAATTTCAGAGCATGTAATATGTATTATACAATATTTAAATGACATTATCATGCAAGGATTTTTAAAAGTAAGAGTAAAACTTAACACAACTATCAAAAGCGTATGAAATGCCACTCTTTGGTCAGTACGATAGTGAAAAATGTTACAACAATATGCCAACACAAATGTAAAAACGTAAAACAATGATGCGGGGATAAACTTAATTACATACATAGAAAGAAAAAAAAAACACCCTAATAATAAGGCACCGTTAATCAGAATATAAATACATACAATACTTACATAAGCAATCTTGTTTCACTACACCACAGTTCAATATGTTAATTTAACTACTTATCAATTATAAATATTGCTTCGCTTATTACATATAAAATAAATTCACTAAAACATTCGAACCTTAGCCAAAATTAAGAATGTAAAATATCATACTTGCATACATATGTACTTATACGGTTTGTATTATCATCTTCATAAATAGTATGCTTTATTACTAATTTAATTCAACATTCACCGAGCAAATTTGAGCGAGCGTCCTTACTGTTCATTATCACAATTGAGGAGACGTACCGTTCGCATCAGATCAGATGAAATGGGCTATATTGTATCATTCAACACATGAACGAGATGTTTAGAAGATGCCATATATTACACCGACCATTTCAGATCGATAACGAATATTCAGGTCAATCAGAAGTCTTATCAGAACTAAAGGAAAGTTATTCTTAACAAGGCCAAACCGTGTACCAGTTTTCACATAAAAAAATATGAATTACTCTTTTTTACGTATATACATACATATATAGGATAGAAATAATTAAATAAGTTTTTTTGCACCTACTATGAAATATGATAGAGATCAGAGCTAGTTCATACCAATTGTAATAATGATCAACCTCAAAATTTCGGCCTTTCACATCACATTGGTATCTATATGACAATACATATGTATGTAAATACGCACATCAATAATATCGAAGGATTGTTTTTAAATGCCATTTTCAAAATCAACAAACACTAAACGCTAAAAGTCATTCCATCTAAATATACCATATAAAATAATACATATTAGCTTTCCAATATACAAAAACCCACAATTTGTGGACACGAGTCAAACACAAATACACTTTTAATACGATAAAATAATTATTATCCTAGATTAACACTTCTATCGTGTGTATAAAGCGTTCAAGAATCTAAGCCGTCTTGAGAACCACGAAAAGAGCAAAATTAGCACGCACAGTAACGTCATATGTCCTAGTCATTGTGTTACAGATCTCGACGGTTCCGTAGAGCACGGAGTGAACGTCGAAGACTTCTTGGCGTGCTTTTTATGACTACTATCAGGCGGTGTCAAAAGACTTCCCTTATCTAATTCGGCAGTGGTTTCCGTCGAGCTGCACTCGCTTGATAATTCAATCAGCTTGGCGTACTGCTCAACCTTATCCTAGAATATTAAAATACATTCTTAATATTTAGAAATTTAAATTAAAAAAAATACAAGTGGAAAGCTTTCATCATCACAAAATAGCCTATCATTGAAGTGAAGAGGAAGTGAGCAAGGATGAAATAAAAAACATAAAATTTCAACCTTCTTTTGATTTATATAATTTTTCCAATAGTAAAGGAAGCTTAGTGTTGTTCAATAACAATAAGGAAACCTAATAAAAAAAAAAATGGTAAAAGCATATGTTTGTCAGGGGTGACCGTGAAAAAGTCGAAAATATTCGTTTATCATGCATACATATGAAAAACGGTTAGTATATATATATCAGTGGCGTGCGGTAAAAGTCTCTCTCCCCCCGTCGTACATCCTCACTTAATTTGCGCGAGAAGGATACAACAGGAACAAGAGTAACAGCCTTTTCCTCCCGTATCCTGCGCGCGCACATTAAACAAGGCTGTATGACAAAAAGAGATAATTTCACCGCATGACACTGATATATATTATATATATACATAGTACCGTTTACCATGCACCCTTTATTTTGATCTTCGACTTAAGATCTTTCGATTTTCGATATTTACTTTTTCGACCATTTCACTTTAGGTCCCGTGAGGTAGACCCGTTTTTCAGTCCTTTTATATTTATATACCATCACAATGGATAAAATTGAAGCATTTGAATATATGTACATTCAAAAAGCATGAAACTCTCACAAACTAAAGGACAAATCCCCATTCATAGGCCATATCTTCCATGATGAAAAATTTTAACTTGTACGGTTAATCCTTTAATAAAAAAAAAAGGAATGCAGTGGCGTAACTACCTCATAGCAAAGTCAATTGGTACACTGGTACACTCAATATAATTAGACTTATTTAGATAATATTATTTTGCTTAACCTTTATTTTATGACAGATTTAAATGTCAAAAGGTACAAGCAACTATTTGGGCCTGTATCGTTTCAGACCATAAAAAGCCATTTGAGTTCAAGTGGGATATTGAATCACGCAGTCATTATTAACAAAAAAAAAAGACTAAATTGTAAATATACTCATAAGACCATAGAAGTAGAATGCATAGAATGGTCATTGTTAACAAAAGTATCGTCTAAAAGCGAGCCATCGAAGAGAGAGACGAAGTTTAGCAAACAATGAACAAACTCTGCCACGCAGAGTTTTTGTAGCAACATTTTTGGAGGTTGAGAGCGATTCTATGCATTCTACTTCTATGCATAAGACTCATCACAAAAATTAAATCGAGAAAGACAAATTTTTAAAATCGATGAGCTAAGTTAAATTTAAATTTATACTAATAGTTTTAGAATTATACAAATAGTCTTATATTAATATGTATCAACAAACAATTTGAATTATTCGATGTCATATTTTTTTTAAATCTGAGGGAAGGATAAAAGCCTTAGATTAATTTTGCATGAGGGCCGAAAATTTCTAGCTATGCCACTGAACAAATGACAAAAAAAAAAACAATGAGGAAAAATATCCTTAGTTACTAAATATTTACAAATGGACAAACAGATAGTACAGAGTCGAAAGTTGTGAAGTCGAATGGTTGACAGCCCTTGAAGGAAAAAAAGCACTCCGAAAAGAAACCAAGTTTATGAATGTAAAATAAAATATGGAAAACATTTCCAAAGTTAGGATTCCTTGAAGAAAAATATCAATTGTAAGGTTCCGAGGGCTACCTAAATCTGCATTATATACTGTTGTGACAATTGAAAGCTCACCTTCCTACATACACATACAAAGCATGATACAATTTGACTTACAAACAAACCCATAGTAACATTATGAATCTGCATTCTGTGACTCTGCTCAGGATTCATATCAGGACATATCTTCGACAGGCCGTCACTGCCGCTGTTCACACCGTCGTGATTCGGCAAGCTCTGAACAGCTTCATCGCTCCCACACTCCAACAACGTCTGAGCAAATGGTTTTAACCATGCAAAACACGGAGCCAATTCCTCCCAAAGGTAACCTATTAAAAAAAACCAACCAACATTACAACACCGTCAAAAAAACGATAACTGAGCAGAAGTCGGGCTTAAAATACCTGAAACGCGAGACGCAGACGTTTTATCGAAACAGTGCGCGATCGCAGCAGCGGCCAATTGACTGTACTTGAAAGCGTTGACTTCCACATCCAGCAGAGCCAAGTCGACCAGCTGAGCGCATATGACAAAGTCGAGCGAAGAGTACTGCGTGAACAGAAACGTGTAGTTCCGAAGACCGTCCGTGTCCAGGGACGGAGGATCTGCATACTTTTCGTTACGCAGCTGCATGTACATATTGAGCCAACCGTAGGTAGTGATCGGTGATATACTCCAATTCAACACGCTCAATATAGCCAACTCTTCGGTCAGTATGTTCTCTTGGGTGCATGCACCGTCCGTTACGTATGCGAAGTCGGCGACCTTCGGCGGATACACCTCTTCCACCTTGGCCGCAATGAACAGGCAAGTAATTCCTAAAATTTTCAGTCACCTTGTAAGAAAATGTATGCATGGTTTCACATTGTCAAGGATTACTGTTCACTTACCTATCAGTTGCAGACGATTTTTGTGTACGTCTTCAGTGCTATTCAAATACCTATCTATATAATATACACAAAGGTGGAACGTTTCCCTGTGCAATTTGTATACCTCGCTTACCTATAAATAAAAACCCGCATGAAAATGGTTGAATTCAAAAAAGACACGGTGATGATTTTCAATATATAAAATCACAAGGACAAACCTCATTTAACCAATCTAATAGAATAGAACGCATCCTCGGTTTCAAGCTCGGATGGTATTCCAGCATGTTTGTGGAGCGTTCGTTGAAATTGATGGTATCTCTTTCGCACAGCTTTTCCCAAACTTGCTGATGGTCTGCCCAAGGTAGACTCGGCAGAGGACATCTACTCTCATACGAGTTGGTATTCTGTCTATTTTTTCTACTTCGAAGTTGTTTATTAATAGGCAAATTATGCAAAGGACTTAAAACTTCTTGTGGTACGTCCGAGGGACATATTGGACTAGATTCTTCTGAACTTAATACGTCAGTGCAATTGCTGACTCGCTCGTCTAAAGTAAAATTTGAGAAACCGTCGTCGCTCGAGCATTGCGATGACGAACTGTGATTGCTTCCCGCCGAGCTCGGATAGCCTTGAGGGTACTGATGCATCGCTTGTTTGGTCGGCGGCATTATATTTTCAATGTCCTGTAAATATCAACTCCGTTTAATTTACGAACACGTGGAAAATTTGTTTTAAACGTCGAGCTCCTCGGTGTTTAAATGAAATTACCTCATCGTTGGAAGGTTGTCGCTTCCGTTTCAGAGGTCTCGGCGATGATGACTCCAACGATCTAGAACTGAACATTTGAAAACGTTTTATAGTTTCCGTACAACATGACATACATAAACGAAATCAGATAAAATTATATGTCCATTTATAAAAAAAAAACGTCTGGTTTAAATTAAACCGATGATATGTTCAGTTAAACATACACACATTATAAGTTCTTAAATAAGAAAATTTTAGTCAAAATTAGTTAACTTTGATAGAAAATCTCACTTAGAAGAAAATCAAAAGAATAAAATGAAATCTGAAGCCCATTTTATAGAAAAATTTTTCCTTGAATAAATCAGAATCTTTTAAGCTCACTGCATTGCAGATTGCTGCAAATGTAATGGATGATAATCAGCAATGAAATTTACAAATGAAGCACTACAATAACCTCTAGTGCTGTAGCCATGAGGCTCGTCTAAAATTAGAAAAATTTTCAGTATAATAATTCGCAGTTACTCGTGACAATCAAATGTTAAATCGGATAAATACATAGTCAAATTGGCATCGAGGAATGGTTCAAAATCAATCGTCAGCTGAAGCTGAAAATCCAACGAGAACTCGGCACACTACTCATACAAACTATCCCGAGGATTTCAGTAGAATTTTAGTATGCAAAAAAATTTTCTAATATAATTTATTAAATAATTAATTACAGGATACTCAATAATTAGTGTAAAATAAAGCCAAATAGTTGTGAGGAAGTGGATGAGAGAGACTCACCTAGATTGTGCCATTTTAGTCGACAGCGAATTAATCTGCGACGTCTCCGACGGCTGATGATGATCTAGAATAGTGCACAAATATTATAGAACCTCGGAAAAACAATTAGCAAGTGTACATATTGGGTAGTAACAGGTGCGCGGTCGGAAATATAACCCTTGGGAATCGTCGCCGATAGCTGGCCTAAAAAGGGGCGCAGCGCCCCGGGAAAACTTGGCAAACGAAAGGGCGGGCTTGCAGAGGGGAGGCCCCGGCAGAGGGCGGGGTGCGGGGCGCGATCTAGGGGTGGAAAAGGGGGCGCGAAAACGGCGCTTGACAGCGCACCGTTTTGGCGCGGAAATTTGGCGCGCTCGCCGACACCACGCGCGCTTCTACGCCAAATTGGGGCGCGCCCCCGACCCCCACCCGGCACAAAATCACCTCGGAGCACCCCGACGACAAGGCCGAAGCCCCAGCGCGAACCTCAGCGGGGGGTGCGAAAAAAATTCGGCGGCAAAAATGCGCCAACGCCACGCAAACGAAACGCGAACGAACGCCCCCCCAAGAACATACATACGTGCCCTCGAATTGAAAACCGGAAATCGTATGGATATCTTCGAGCGGGAGACCAGAAAAAAATCACAGGGGTGGGGGGGAGGGGGAAGAAGCGCGTCACGGGTTCAAAGGTGCCGCATCATAGCGTTTCGTGGCTGATAAAAATTATTTTTTCTAAGGGTTGGAAAATTTCGCTTACCTGATGATGGTGGGTGGTGGGTGGTGGTGGCCGCCATCAGATTCGGGGGTGTCTGCTGGGGGTGGTTGGTGGGGGGGTGCAGAGGCGAGCAGGTGCTGGTGCTGGTGCTGGTGGTTGAGAGGGGGGCGAGAGCGGGGCCGGCGAGGGGGCGCCGCGGGGCGGGGGCGCCGGCCCTAGAGAGGGGCGCGCGCTCCAGAGTGGCGCGAACGTACGCAAGGTGTGACGCGCGCGCCGGCCGCGCAACAGCTGATTGCGCGCCAACAGCCGCTACCCCCACCCGGCCTACTTACTCACGCACACACACTCACACTCACACACACGCTCCTCTCTCTCTATATATTTCAATATGTAAACATTTGCGTGAAAAGCCTGAACGTTTCCCGTCCGTTGGTCTTAATTAATCACTAATTAGGCATTGCGATCTGCACTGGATTTTCGTCTCCGGTCGGTTTTCAGTTATGGTTTGCGGTTTTGGGCGCGTTTCAGGCTGAATGTGCGTTCGCGCACATTCACACTGACGCGCGTTCCGGTCCCCGACTTACAACTACTATCGTAGCAATCGCGCGCCAAGAAACGTTCGCAACACATGGCAAACTTCAAACGGGGAAACCACCATGTGGTGGCTCGTGTGCGTGTTTGCTTTTCGTTTTGTATCCTCCCCCTTTTCGATGGTCGACTTTTTCTTCGGATCTTTTTACCGTTTTGCGTGAAATTCAACGCTGAAATTATTTTTCAGGCGTACTTACTTTTTCACCGTCCGATTTCAGAATATTCGCTGATAGTATACGCTCCGTTGCAAAAAGCGAGAAAGGTTTTCATTATTTTAAATTAAATTTTCTAAAAGAGTAAACATCGTATTTTTTATTTTATATTTTCTTATTTAATATTTAATTACCTTTGATTTTTATTTTAAAAATTTCCACGATCCCATTATTCTTCGAGGCTTTTCCTTCGTCACCCCGTCGATCAATTACAATCCTCTTATAAATAGTTGCCGTTTCACCCGTAATCAATCCAAAATCGTTTCCCTTTCTTTCCCTCTCCCGAAAAATAGCTCCATAAGAAATTATCATTTAATACTAAAATTATTTCAATATAATATTATAAATAAAAAAAGATGCGATGTATGTATGTGGTGGACGCGTGGACAAATATGGAGATTTGAAAATGTTAGAATACCAGGAGTATACGTTATGCATAGGAATGTGCCGTGACGCCCTATCGTGTCGAGGAGACGCGGGGAAGCCGGAAAATGTACTATGATGCGCTGCGTACACACATCCACGAAAATACACACACATTCATTCATTATTTCGAACGGGTGATTAGGTTGCAGAGGCGAGCGTGTAATGCGCGCACTCAACTTTTTACTATTAATAAGTGTGCGCGCCTCTAAATTACATTACATTATATTTACATATATATAACATATAACTTTATTTTAATTCGTGTATCAATTCCTTTCCGAAGCCACCCGTTGAATTCAACAGGCACAACACTAGTAGGGTATATTGATCTTGGACATTTTTTCATGCAAGAAAAGGGGGGGAAGCATGTTCTTCGACGGGAACCGGTTCCAACGGTTGTTCAGTAAATTACGGCTATCGTACAATACAGATGTCTAAGTTTGATACTTAATTTATCAAGTTCAATAAGAATAATTCAAGTAATTTATTAGGCCCAATAAAATAATGATTTCAAAAATACTAGAAGTGATTGATATCTTCTTCTCACTTAATATCTTAACCAAACCAAGTGATGCAACGTATTAAATAGAAATAAGACCGTAGAACTTCTCAAATGGACTTAAGTAACCATATAATTATTTTAAGCTTCCAACAAAATATTTCGGTAGTTTGTATTCACGTCAATTTCATTTAAACTCACATAATTTTAATTTAAAGAGCTTAAATGTCATGAAGAATTTAATTTATACCAATTTTAGACATCGATAGTCAAAAATCATTAATTAATGATACAGGATTTGGGGGGGGGTGGGGGGAGTAGGGAACATTTCATCCTTTGGTCCCCCCTTATCCCGCCTTTATACGGGAAGGATGGATTAGACCGGCAGGCGCGCTTGCGCCGGGTACTAGGCTCAGTGTTGTATGGGTGGGTATGCACTGTTTCACACGTTCCGGGTGAATCCACAACCGGGACGTGTGAAACAGTGCATACCCACCCATACAACAGAACGACTATTACTCGGCGCAAGACGTGGCTGCCGGTCTAAGTCATGTAAAGGCGGGCTTATATTTGGCCAGTTCAGGAACATGCATGTCATTTGATGAACCTATTAACTTATCAAATCGATTATTCGTTACTAAAAGTTTTTACCAGTGAAAACTGCAACAAGTTCGAGAGATTTAAAGTAAAAATCCTGCCTGAAATTGATCAAATTAATTTTTTGGTAGTATATTTTGAAAATATACCTGACGCTAGTTGAAACAGTTTGGTGATTATTCCGCACAAAGCGATCTCGCAAACGTCACTGAAATCTCGATCACGGAACATCTGGCACCCGAAAATTCTATCCATCGAGAGATGCCCACACGAACTATCATACTAACGAGAACTTGTGTTTCAGATACTCGATATTTGCGATTTTCGTTGCAACGATTGTCGTGCGCGCGATCGTAATGTGCGAAATAATCCGTTTACCAGTTGAAACGTATAAAGAAAATGTTTCATTTGAAAGTTTGCCATTTTTCTAAATTTAATGGTAAATTAGTTATTATAAAAATGATTTTATACAATAAGGACGTCGATAAATATTGAACTTTAGTATAGTTTTTCTCCTTTAACTTCAGAAAACAAGGGGAAGCCACTTAAAACATTCTTTCTCCAAGGCATTTCCTTACATGGGAAGATTCTCTATCGGAAACTATGAACAAATTTTCACGACGAAGCAGCCTCGTTTGAAAAGGATTTAAAAGAGATCAGCATTCGTGTAGTATCTGTATAACGTTATCAAATGTTATTTTGGTGTTTTTATTGTGGCAGCAGTGGAGAGCCTACTGTCGTTATCTGTCAGAAGGTGGAGCCTCTTCAGCTCGAAGGGATGTGGTCTCTGGAGAAGGATAGGGAGGTGGGAGGGGCGCAAACTGGACCTGGAGACTCTCTACTGAGACGTTTATGTGCTAAATTACAACCCCCAGGAGAAACTCGCAAGTTTTATTTATCTGTCAAAATAATACTTTATCTGTCATTTGCCGTTTCTTATCTCATACCAAATCGATTCCATTAATTCATAATATTTACACACATCGTCATCAATCTGAAAAAATTACAAAATTTCATAATATTAATATTTTTTTTATAATTTCTTTACTTTAAGCTTTGAAAATCGTATTCTATTAATTTTTGATGAATTTCGTTTCATAGAAGATAATATCCAACCTCCTGTAACTCATTTTATGTGTTTATTTGAATTTTGTCAATTTTATAATAGATATTTAGACGAAGTTCTGTCATAAAGATCCAACGCACATTAATAGTATATTGTTACAACTGTTGTCTACTTTTACTACATTTAATAAATGTGATATGGTAACTAGCATTCGTCGTCGAAACCTAATCCTCTGCAGCTATTTTTCAATAAAATACGAATGTACATAAATATTCATTTATAAGTTTTATCTAGAGGTATTTCAAATACCGAAGCTTTAAATTCTGAGATCCGTTTCTTAACTAGCTTCATTGCCATAAGTAATTGGAAGTGAAAATAAATATCATTCGAAGTTGTTAAATGAAAAAGAGTCTTAACCATTTGCCCGCGGCCGTCTTCTATGGAAGCTTTGGGCGACAAGTCTGTAGCGCGGCCGTCTTCCATAGAATTTCTGAACTTTGCACGGGATTTTGAGCCTTATATGCGCCTATTTCAACTGTTTTAAGGTTCAAAATTGGTTGAATATATTACTGAGTTGAATGTCATCTATTCATACTGAAACCATACTGAAATCTCGTCTATGTGACGTCACGTCTTCATATAATTATGAAGAATGACTATTTGACAATTAATCCAAAACTACGAGAGATATTATGTATTTTATTGTTTAAAATAATACTTTATGTGTTAATTAACATATCTGGTTACTTGAGTAAATGTTAAAATCTGTATTTAAGGTCGAAAACTCGATTGCCAAATTCGCGAAAAAGGTGCCGCGTACAGGGCTTGTTCGCTATATTTATTGCCGCGAGCAAAGGGTTAAAAGATTACGTTTAAGCTAAAAACAAATACTTTTATTAACATTTTTATGAAATAACTGCTGAAGATTGTGACAGTGTCAGATACTGTCAGTTTATTGTAAAAAAAAGATTCGTGAATTTCGACTCATTAAGCCCAATTTCTCATTTGATTTAGATCGTTTTCGCAGAACTATAGCTGCATAGATATACGATAGTTGATATTAATTAATATTCGACGAATACTTTCGATAGCATTTTATAAAAACAAATATTGTTTTACAGATATCCCTGCTCCGAGAGAATGGCGTTTAGTGGGACAAGAGCAAGACTTTTCCCAACTATTCACATGGATCTCTACATCCCCCATATCCGAATCCGATATCACCAGCATCGCTGCTTATCAATACGAATCGAACGACTTTAAAATACTGCACAGATTCGATACTCGTCTAAACATCATCCAAGCTTCCGTTAACGAATCTCGCACTGTACTCGCCTATGTAGTAAAGCAGAAGTTAAACGATGAAAGCGATGAACATTTATATAGACCTTATTTAATACCTTTAAAGCCAAAGCACAGAACTAAACCGATGCCGATTGAAAACGAGCGAAACCGACAAATTATGGTTCAATTCCTATACAAGAAAAGCAAATCGTTCCTGCGACGGTCCATCGTTGATAAACTCTTAGTTATGATACATTTGGAATGTAAGTATGATGTGTGTATTAATGATTTTTTAATAACAAAAGAATTGTCTTGAAATTGAATTATCGATTTTAGGTATAAAATCCGTTACTATAAAATTAGAACCAGATGATTGTGACGATTTCGCTAATGAATCATGGAGTATGGATGATAAAGGGTTGCATCAAGATACCATTGTTAAGTCGTTTTCTTGGGCGCAGTGGGATCCGGTTCATCAGGTATTTTCCATTTGTATAGCTCATCATTAGAGGTCGGAATCTGAAGGGGCCGGAAACGTGCCGCCTATTGTTCAATTGTTGTAAATCCTTTGTAAAAAAGGTTCGGCAAACCTTTAACAATGCATTTACAATCTTTGAACAATAAACAGCCCCTTCAGATTCCGGGCTCTACTCATCATATCTGAAAAATTGAAATATATTAAATTACACTTGATTTTTTCAATATCAGGTTCTATATTACATACATTATCGAATACCTGCTCAAAGCTCTATCGAAGTCAATGATTACAAAATGCAGCGGGATACCACTCCTACGCTCTCTGGTTTTCAGTTTCACGAAGATATGCCGCACGAAACTGTCGTAAGTATATTTTCCATTTATTATCCATCCTTTTTTATAGACTTAAGGTAGCTGTAATTATTTTGAGCAAGTATTTTGATTGTACAAGTGGTTTAAAGCTTTATTTAATTTTCATCTCTATGCTTGTATAAACAATAATTGCGCAAACGTGATATGCAAGTTTGTGCAAGCAACCGTCAGTCCTTGAATTGTTTGAAGATTTTATGTCTACTTACCAATATAACCCATATCTTTGGTGTTTTAAATCTGAAGCATATCATGATAAGATAAGATGGAAAAGGCATATAATAATTTATTAGAAAAATATAAATTAATTGATCCAATCGCCGACTAGAATATGGTTGTAAAGAAGATAGATAGCTTCAGAACTAATTATAGAAGGGAAAAAAAATTGATGAATTTCGTTGCTCTGGCTCTGGTACAAATGAAACATCTGAAACCACACTTTGGTATCCATTACCAATTATTTGTCTTTTTGAGAGATCAAGAAACTCCTAGAAGCTCATTTTCCTACTTCAATGAAATATTTGAGATCGTTCCGGTTGCAAGAAATCGTAATGTTGCTGACAAATCTTTCACATGCTGTTATAGCTTCTATCATGACCATATTCTGCTTTTTAATTGAAGATGTGATGAGTGACAAAAGATTCAAATAAGTTTCTCCGGGCATTTTGAAACAATTATGCCAATCAGGTGGATATATTTTCAGTTCATTCAATAAGTTAATATGAGAATAGGTTTTTCTTTTCATAAACCAGTATTTACACCACATGCCACGTTTCTTCCTTCCTATTTTTCTTTTAAAAACCAGGATAAGAGCAGCCAAAGTGCTGCGGATCGTCGTCCGAACTTGACATAGTTCAAGCACAACCTGACGCTGTTCAAACATGCTTGTACCGTGTGGTGGTACTAGGGATCCTGTGAATGCTTACCATGTACAAAATTATTAACTATGCATGCTAGTCAAGCATATGATTCTTCTTCTTCCCTGTTTGCTCAATGCTGAGTGTCGTAGTCATCGATGTCTGGAATTTGATGGACGATCTGCGTCCACTCCTCCCGGTTCTGTGCCAAGTTGAAAGCAGCGATAAGGGACGATCCCGCCAGTTCTTTGATTTGGTTATCCCTCCAGCGTTTTGGTGACTACCAGCCTCTCCAGACTTCCCACATTCTTCCTGGCTATGTGGCCAAAATAGGAAGGAACCCTTTTTCTACATGTGAAGAGTCTCTCTGAGACTGCCAGCTCTTTGAGGGTGGAGATGTTTGCGCGTCTTGTGGTCCATGGTATGCGCAGCATCCGTCTCCAACACCACATCTAGAATGTCCCTTTCTCTCTTTTTCAGGGTCCATGTCTCGCCTCCTTACAATCCAATGGGGAACATCAGAGATCGCACCAGATGAATTTTCATCCTTCTATATTTATATCAGACTGACCATTGCCGTTTTCGCCATTCCTACTCTTCAGTGGATTTCCAATTGGTATTCTACTTCCCTCGAGATCAAAGCACCTACATACATATGTAGATAAAGTCGTCGACTTCCTCATAGTCTATTAGAGCGTTAGACTTTATGAGAGTCTCAAATCTGTCAACGAATAGGATTTTTGTTTATATGTTCACCCAGATGTCTACTCTCTATATCTATTGTACGAAGTAGTTCAGCCATTTCATCCTCATTGCTTGCCATTAACGCCACATCGTCTGCAAATCTTATGCTAAAAGTATTTCTGCTGCCTATTGTTATTCCACCTTTAACAATATACCTGTGAAAATTTTTTCATTTCGTTTTGTTTCTCAGTTGAATATTCCCCTGAACCTACCTCACCCTCCGGCAACGAGTGAGACTCCATCGTGCGGCTTATACGAAGACGACGCTGTTCCGTTGAGAATCCATGATTGTTCCTTGGATTTGCAAATTGTTTCACATCCATCAGGCGTCGTTTGCATATGTCATCACTACTTATACAAAGTGAATATTATACTTTTGTAAATATAAGTACATACATAAATGTATACAACCCAAAATTATATTTCAGCCTGAAGAAGAATCGAAAACTACCAACGAAGATCCCAAAAATTTGGCTGAAAATGAAAACGGCGTACATTTTGCATACTCAATAACATTATTACACCATGGATATGTAACGCATTGCGTTATACCGAATTTAATATGGTCACTAGCCAAATCGTTAAGACCCACTTTTTCGCTCTATAAAGGTATTACCATATATTTTGAACAAATCAATTTTACAACAACCAATCTTGAAATCTATATGTACATATATATTTTCTTTAAATAGATGACTATCTTCTGGTACATCTTCCGACGCTCTTTACCCATCTACTAGACGTTGGATTGAGCCATGAACCGTGTTGTCACATTGTACTTCCGCCGAACTTTTGTGTGCAAGGAGACCATTTAGTACCCCTGCTAGGAAATAACAAAAGCACTCTGGTCGACCTGGTTACACTCGACATTGTCAAAGTGAACATTTCAAACTCACAATTGATAACATTCTTCAAATCGAATACATCAATTGAGAATAAATTGTCGATACTTCATTACTTTTTGCATCACGATTTGAACATAGACATTGTAGAAGAGGTACCATTAAACTTTTGATTAAATCGATTGTACTATTTGTTGATTTAATTCACATTTATTTCGTTGCAGTTGATCGGTGACATTTGCATCAAACCTAGTGATGAAGTTGGAACTTTTTGTGCGGTGCTTAAAGAATTTCTCACCGGTGGAAGTTATATAGCCACTAAAAATTGTCTTGCAACTGCAGCTTTACCACTTACAAGACTACTTCCGTTTACTACAAACATGAAACCGTCCCTCGTTCAGGTACTACTTTATATCCATTTGACAGCATTGATACGTCTCAAATATAATATTAACACTATTGATGCAAAATAGATAAGCGGGACTACTTTATCTGTAAGTCAAGAGGAGTTGAACACGGCTATGATGCTTCTATCGCCCCGTCAACGTATCGTACCATTTCGCTCAGATATGTGGACCCGATTGTGGGATTATCTATCTTCCGTAACAATACGCTTCAAATCGCATCAAGTCCTTGAGAAGCTGAAAGTTTCTTTGGCGTGTTATCAGGTGTGTTATTTTTTCAGTATTGTTTGTAATATTTGTTTTGTTTTCACAACATTGATTATGGTTTTTGCAGCCTGAAGCTCTTTCACGGTGTAGCACTCCGTTGTCGCCGGCTGGAGGTCCTCCTCCACCTCGTCGTGTAGCACCGCCTTTCACTTTTCAGACATCGCAGACTAATGACGTAGCACTTCCACCATTTTTTGAAATTGACACTTGTACGGCTAGTAAACAGGAACATGTTATATCTGTGGTAAATATTGATTGAAATAGGTTTGTTTTAATAAGTAAAATTCATTTTTGTATATATTCTAGCAACGATTCATGTATAAAGTGCTTAATTACAAACTATCACTATGCAGGCTGGGCCATAAGTAGCAGAAGTATTTATTTTATTAATAGGTTTTAACCTGCTCCATAAAAATTCATGATTTTATTTGGAAAATGTTAGATACAGTACATAAAATTTATCAGTATAGATTTTACTTACAAACCACTTAACAAAAATAAATCAGTTACAGCACTTCCCCAATAAAATAGTAATCAAAATTTTCATTTCATCTTTAATCTATATCACTGTCTTTTTTATTGTAGTTTAATTTTACTGAATTTATAGGGTATTTTATACTATAGTATATGTAGATCTCCCATTATAAATAGACAAATGGTAAAAACTAAAATAAAATCTCCTCTTCTAGACCAACTTTCCCTACTGCATCATAGAATGATTCTTCAAGTGGATTCGGAATATTTTGAAATATAGTTTCTTATCTAAATAAATTTGCATCTAGGCTAGTGGACAAAATTTGGCAGATCTGTGATGAGAAATCAAAGAAATGACTAATATATCCTAATTCCAAACCTATAAATCAAATAGCAACCATTATATCGGATACATATGTATAATTAAATGGTTTTTAATCATATTCGCTTTATATAAATATTTATTATGAATCTCTAATATATGATTTATGTAGGGCGCAGACACACAGAGTGATACGCAGGATGTGTTTTTATTTTCTAGACATTTTGCACATGTAAAAAAAAACAGTAGCACGCCTGATCTATGCTATGGTGACCCAGGCCAAAACTCACCCCTGAAGTGTTTTCGGCGATATTTTTCCTTGTACTGACGGTAATCGATAACAGTGATCCCCATTGTTGCGTAGGGGTGGGTTCAGGATCGAAATGAAAGGCTAAAGTCGCTTCACAGTATTTATTCAACGTATTAGGAGGTCCACACGAAATCATCGCTCACTCCAGAATATCTGATCTACCATCTGTTCTACCTTTTAAAGGAAAAGTTGCATAGCACAGCCTCTGCAATCCGTTGTCTAGACAAGGCTTGTGAAAACTTCAGCGTGTCCATTGTATGGACACTTACGGGTCCCGTTCCCCAGATTATTATTCTCTATGCACGAATTCAATTAGGTCTGAACATTTTCACTCATGTTCCCACATTACTCAATATTTATAGAAACGTAGGAGAAACTTGTCGAAATAATAAGATCGTATGAATTAACAATGACATGAGGATACGCCCATCACAACTGGATTCTACCTAGGCAAGCCGTACTATACGATTCAGTGTGTCTGCGCCTTAATCATTGTAAAAAAAAAATTATTTAGAAATGCTTCCACTACTTATGTATATCTCACTGTGTACTATCGGGTGTACTGGTAGTTTCTAATGTCTATTATATACTTGTACACACATACTTATCCATATTGGTGTAAAATTAACAAATTGACCATGTGCTAGAACTTACGGGAAGTCAGCATGCATCTGCTTAAGCATGGAAGCGCTGTGGGTGCAGGGCAAGGAGCTCAAGGTAGCGCTACACACGTGCATGCGGTGGCTACTCGTTATGCTGCTGCCCAGTTGGAGACGTCTCGTACTCTCTGCTTGATTATCTGTAAAGCCTTGGCGGCTACTGCCAAACCCGACCAAGAGAGGGGCTTTGCTTTCATGTAACTCGACTATTTTAACACATTAACCACCTTTATGCCGTAAGGCAGGCATGACCAACTTATACATTCCTTGCTATTATATTAACAACATACTCATAGACATAGTTTTTCATATTGAAAGTAAGCCACATAAGTAATTGTTCTGTTTTCTTTGGACTGGTGACTCCAAATGATGATGATATATAGAGTATACATCATCATCATCAAAATCTACGGCCATTCACCATGCACTGCTGGATGAAGGCCTCTCCAACACGCTTCCAGGCGTCTCTGTTTTGCGCAACTCTCATCCATCTCACCCCACACATTTTCCTAATTTCTTCTACCCATCTTCCCTGCGGTCTTCCTTTTACCCTTTTGCATTCTCTCGGGTACCATTCTAGCACTTCTTTTGCCCACCTTTCGTCAATTCTTCTAGCCACGTGGCCATTCCAATCTCTTCACTCTATCCATTATATCCACAACCCTCGTCATACTTCTCACCCATGTTTTCTGTTTCCTGTCTTTCCTCGTTATGCCAAGCATACATTGATCAATACTTATTTGTGTGCATTGGACTTTGTGTAGCAACTTGGCGTTCAATGTCCAAGTTTCACATCCATACATCAACACTGGCAAAACGCATTGATCGAAGATCTTTTTCTTCAGGCAGAGTGGCATTTTTTATTTAAAAACTACATTCATTCGTCCAAATACAGTATACATATATACTCGAAATGGTATAATCAGGTTTCAATGAATTTCTTGTCATTCACATTTTCATAAATTGATTTGTATGATTATATGTATAAAAAAGCAGATTATATAAATTCTTTAATGCTGGTACGAAACATCATGAATAATTTAGTGTTTATTATCGTTGCGTAGGGGTGGGTGGAGGATTCAAGTAAAAGGCCAAAGTCGTGTCACAGCATTTATTGGTGATTAAAGAGATACACGCACTGACAGTGCTCCGTCCAGAATTTCTTGATATCGCCTAAGTACCTCCTTATAAAGTAAAGGTCTCTCAGGGCATCTTCGACGTCCGGTTTGTTTACCTATTGTTATGGTCACGTACTAGATGTGCCACGGAAGTCGGTCCCACGCTATCGCTGTCGGTTCTGAGAACTCTACCAGAATGCGACCGAGTTGCCGCTACCCCCGCTAAGTGCATTCGGGGGTATATCATTGTTAGCCGACTTATACTTAAGCCTGGAGATAATCCTTGAAACCAATTATAACGGTTACTCAGTCTTTGGGATGCTACTCGGCCTAATCCGATTGCACTTACTCGGCGGTGTACGTAACAAATTATCATCGAAATTTATGAATTTGCCTTCATATTATATATAAAAAAAAAATAAAGTTGTGGACGTCAGAAAATTGCTTATGTGGGTTGGTTTTTGTTAAACGGAACTGTCTATTTATGATGAACACTGCCATATTAACCTTTGTTTATATGCTATAAGTTTGACATGCCTGCCAGAAATTATTGTATTATTGCATGAATAATATATTAACATTGTATTATTATACATTTCGTTATATAGACTAGTTTGTAAACCTCGTAAATCCAATTTTGTTCAAATCAATAATTATGTTGTCTTTTGTCTATTCCAAATTCACCTGTGAGTAAAATTTTAAACTATAACATTAAAAACAAAATCAAAAAGCGCTATAAAATTGATACTACATATACTATGATCGATAAAACATTTTTTATCAATATGTAATTTTGGATTTACGTGTTTTACAAGCTAGTGTAACAACATAATATGTACATACATATTAATATAATATATTAACTCCGTTACTTTGTAATATTATACTGTTTTCTATCTTTAATTCTATCGTGATTATAATATATGTTCTATTATATATATGCATAATATGATTATAATTTCTAAATACTCTAAAAGCCAAAATTGTTTGTCTTAAAAAGTATTTTTTTAGGAAACCTCATAATTTTCTTACAAGCACATTTTCCTATGTATATTTTTATTTTAAATGATTAATTTTAGAGATGAAATGAATGAGGATCACCGATATATGCTCTTGAAAGCTCTGGAAACGTACTATTTAGCCGCTGATTCAATGGCTTTTCCATTACCTCAAGGCTTCTCATCGTTCTTCACGTATTTGGGCTATCGCTCATTACCGTTTCCAAACTTTCTTCAGTACGTACATCGAAACGTATTCGAAATTCAAATCGATTTTTTGAAAGTCGTCATCGCAGGTATTATTGACATTGCACTAATTTACCTTGTGATTTTGAATAGTAAAAAAAAATTCTTGAATGAAGATATTTGGTTAGACGCTGGTGACAATAGTGAAGCGGTTCTTAGAGGGATACGTTTGGCGGCTTTGGGAGGAAGAGGACGTGGAAGACGTGCTTTGGTCAGTTGTAATCATTCAGCTGCACTTTTACTCCGTGCTAGGGACCATGCAGCTACTATACTTGCTGGTCAACCGGCTCACTTATCTCGGCTGGTTTCCAATTCTCGCATCACTAATACTCGAAGGGGTGAGTTTAGTTGATGTGAACTAAATATTCTAAAATTCTAAATACATACATGAATGATACATTACAATTTAACTGCAATTTGTTTTGTTTTGTTGATTTTAGGGCTGGCAGCATTTCCTTCGGGAGATAGACTTTCTCCTCTAGATACATTCCTAGATTTACTTACTGCGAAAGCAAGTTTAAATGAATTAGATTTCAATTTATTGATTGATGCAACAATTTCAGCTGAAACTTAAATATGTACATCATTTTGCTTGCTTTCTGAAAAAAATTATTCCAAGTTTTGTAATTTTATTTACTCACTTTAGTTTTATTCTCAGTGTTTTTGTTGTTTTGACTTTTTTTTGTTTGTTCAACATTTGGTGCGGGTCACTGATCATAAGTTATTATAATTGGTTAAATTGTTTTTTAGTCACTAGTTATTTAAACATTTGTTGTGAAAAGTTGTGTTATTTAGAAATTTACGGAAACTGGTTGTTTTTATTATTTAAATGTTAATTATCTAGCCTGTAAGTTTATGTGCAATATTTCATTATATATACTTTATGTGCAATATTTCATTATACATATATATTTCACACCTACATATATAAAAATATTCTTAAGCGTTGTGTATGATTTAACTATTTTAAAATTAATAATAATAAACAAAAATGGATTGAGATTAGAATTAAGAATCAACCGAAATATTTATTTATATCCCCTTTCCCCAGGTTTTCCTCCTTCCTTTGATATTTGCGTTGTATACAGAAATATGCAATATACCACGTTTCTTCGCGACTGTGTCAACATTGAGAGGGACAATTAAGGACTTTGGTAGTTCCTTGAGTATAGTAAGTTTTAAATGGTTCGGTGATTAATCCGCAAAAAGTGATCTCACGCACGTCACTAAAATCTCGATTATGGAACATTTGGCACCCAATTACTCCATCAATCGAAATTTACCAACGCGGAATATTATACTAACGAGTACTCGAGTGCCAGATATTCCGTATTCGCGATTTTTGTGGTATGCGCGCGATCGCAATTTGCGCAATAATCCGTTTACCATTTTAAATGTGTGGATAGGGAAGAATAATTTCTACCGAAGTTTGGTTGAGTTACTTAAGCGGGGGCGTCATTTCAGCTTTTCCCAGGAGGGGGGGCAACATTTTTGACCAGTAAGGAATGACTTAAGGGGGGGGGGGGGTGTATTATATTAAAAAAAAATAGTGTATATGAATTTTAACTATTTCTTTTAATCATTTTTTCAGTAATAGAAAGGTAATCCTATTCAACAATTTGTTTTACAAATATCTTTCAAAGCAAGAAAAACAACAAAACAAAATATACATATTTGGGAGTTAAAAATTTTTTTTCTGGGAAAAATCGGCGGAAAAAAATATACCTGCCAGTGTTCTAAAAAATTTCAATATTCTATTTTTGTTGGTTTAGTATTTTTATTCAAATTCATAATAATACATTAAACAACGTGAATAGTCCCGTTCAAATCTAAGGGGGACGGCTGCCCACCCCAGCACTATGCTTAAGTAAAGGATCTTTACAGGGACGCTATTTCGGCTTCCTTTTTTATGAAGGAAGCTTCTAATCTACACGCTTAAATTTTTCTGCTCCTCCAAGCTTTTAGTAACGAATAATCGATTTGATAAAGATTCATATTTTTACATCAAATCACATGCCTGTTCTTTGCCTGGTCAGATCTGGGGGGGAGGGTGATTTCGACGCTGAAACTTTTTTTCAGTGCGATTCGTGGAAAATGTTTTTGCAAGTACTGAATATTACCAACTATAGATTTTTTGTTTCGGTGATTACATGCCAAATGTGAATCGCTACGAGGATAACCGCCGCTACGAAAATCGCTCGCGCGGATCTCCTGTAGCACGAAATTCGTCGCACAGGAAAATTGCCGTACAGAAAACTACCCAAATATTGCTCAAGAAATGTTTTTTTACGAGATTTGGGCGATCGCGCGAGCGATTTTAGTAGCGGCGGTTATCCTGGTAGCTAAATTCAAACTCAAGATTTTGACTGCTTTGAAGTCAGAATCGATCACTGTTCGTGTTTTCATCGCGTAGAAAAAATGTGTGTGTATGTTAGATTGTGTATTTTGGAAATTTTTTGAACAACGTATTTCTTATAGAGTTGAAACTTAATATCGGTTATCAAAATGCTTATCGATACGACGTAAATCTTTACCAAATTTTAAAATTATCCGGAAGTGGAAGATCTTCTCTTATAGGCAGTGGCGGACTGGCCATACAAGCGAACATGCCCGATGGCATGTGGGCCCCACTATCTCTTAGAAAATATGGGCCCTCAGTAAAATTAAATAACTTTTTAACTATTTCACGTGTGTAAAAATTTATAGGATATTGCACTTTGGGACCTAAAGTTTGGGTATTTCAACAAAACAAATTTCTTACGATATACACAAAAAAACTAATACCTGCTTTAACAGCCCAAGGATCGGTTAACTTTTTTATTAGGCTCGAAATGTAAGTTTCAAAATTTGCGTGGGCCCTTTTGTCGGGCCCATTTTTAACCTCAATATTATGTACATATATATCAATACCTATGTAACAACTACACAGTGAAATAAAAATGGGAATAAACAAATTTCCGTAAATAATATAAACTGAATTGCCTAAAATAATTTTGATAGGACGATTCATCATCAAAATTTAAATTTTGCGATTTTAAACCAGCGATTTAAATTTACTTCATACTTTCAAAATAACATTTGATTATACTTCGACGATATAGTAAGATTTAAATACACAATTTTAAACAGTTTCCGAATATAAAATCTATTCCTAATCTAGACACATCCATGTATATAGAAATATAGGATAAGGGCCCCCTCCCCAAAATCCCGATTTTCGATTAACATTAATTGAAAATATTATGAATTTTTTTCAGGGACCTAATTTGGGGGGGGGGGCATAGGGGGGCACTTCGTGTGTGATGAGTTCGGTCCAAAAAAAGTTATAGTTATTTAATAAAATTGCGTTCTGACCAAACCTTATCAACTCCAAATTAGTACATACAGAATACAAATATAAATTTTCAACTTGATACGTTAAACATTTTTTACTTTTCTAAGAGGAAAATTTAGGAATTACACATAAAATCGTGAAGAGCAGACATATTTAAAGGGTCGATTAAAATAGTGGAAGAAAAATCCGGTAAACTGCCAACAGGAGTAAACTGTCACTTTCGGTTAACGGATGTTCACGAAATTTTATATATAACTTGGCATTAGGTTTATAATTATAGATATGAAATGTCAGTTCAATACGTTGAAAAGTTTCCGAGAAAAAAATAAAAATACCTCGATCTTATAGGGTAAAAGTACTAGTTCGAATTTTCGCATAATCACAAAACTTTATCTATTATTACGTACATATGTACATACATAGATAAAGTGAAAAGACAGTCGGTAGAAATTAAGTTAATTGATAGTTTTTTAGTGACTCAGTTTGGATGGTCGATTTTTGTTGACTATGTGAAGATTTTTGGAAAAAAAATTTCGCCTGCGGCGCTTTTTTCGCTATTTACATGATATATTTATACAATTGTTTTTTCAAAAATAAGCTTATTTTTTTCATATTTTATAACTCAATAAGGTGTATATGCAAAGAATATTTTCCATTTTTATTCCGATTTAAAAATGAGTTCAATTTGACCAATCTTTGCCTGCCCCCCCCCCCCCCCCCAACCAAAAGCTGAAATGACGTCCCTGATTGTTTTCTACCCAAAGTAAAAGCCGCTTTTATGCCGCATTCTTTTATGATGCATTATATTTACCTAGAAAAAGGGTTAAAACGAAATATACAATGTTATTTATGGATCTACTTTGATTTTGCCATTTTTCATGTACCTAAATTAGTTAATTACCATTTTTGAAAATTTTATTTATTTTTCACCCTTGATTTTTAGCGTGATGGAAAGAAGAAAATTTTGTTATATGGGGGGGGGGACAAATTTTTTTAACCCTGGGTGGGCCCCCTTTGACTCCTGGCATGCACTTATTTCAGTCCCAGTCCGCCACTGCTTATAGGTATCTCCTAAAGGCGCTCAACAGATCTAACCAAAACTATTTCAAATGAAATAAAATTGATAAATTTATGCACTCATATTTTTGAATATTTTATTAGAAAGCTTTTACTTATTTAATGTTAATCTCGGAAACCTTCTGGAGTATTGAACTAAAATTTTATAATAATTATATAAATTAATGTCTTATATAAATTAATGTCTGTGTGTGTATCTCCAATAGGCTCCTAAACCTCTGAACCGATTCCGACTGAACTTTCAGGATTTGTTGTATGCATGTCCGGGAAGATAACTGTGAAAAAAAAACGGGATAAAACGGGAACGGAAACGGTAAAAACGGGAATGAGTGTCATTGCAACGCAATAATTTCAAATGTGTTCGCTGCCTGCGTTTTTCCGACAAATGGGAACGGGAACGAGAATGAGAACGGGAACGGGAACGGAAACGGGAAGGGGAACGGGAATTGCATGCGTTATTATGGCATTGCAACGCATTCCGGGGTTCAGCCAGTAATATATACAATTTAGAGAAGTTCCATCAACCGGAAGTGGCAGTTAACTCTTGTTCGATTTTACTTTCACTATTTTTCCGACCCTTTAAATATATGTACATATGTATTTTTCACAAGAAAATTCAAGTATAATTCTTGAATCAATGTGATAAAATAAGAAAAAATATATTAATGTTAATAAACCGAAAGTGAGATTTTTTTCCTCTTAGAAAAGTCAAAAATGTTGTGACCACACGATTTTTTCCACACTACTGAAAGTTTCAAGCGGAAAACTTAGATTTATTTGCATTCTTTATGTACTAACTTAGAATTGATAAGGTTTTGGATAGAATTCGTAAACTAGAAATAATATTTTTTCTTAAACATTATTTCATTATTTTATTTTGACCTTTTAAATTATTTCTATCTCTTTGATATTTTACGCTCATGATCAGGTTGTAATCTTCCTCAACAAGCGTTTACAGAAAACTTTGACGATAAAGACCTTTCATTGATGATGTCACATTAGGGAACAAAAATCTTGTAACCATAAGTAGAGGTAGGATAGTCACAGTGCTATCCATTGTTCGGCAAACCTTTAACAATGCATTTACAACCTTTGAACAATACACGGCCCCCTCAGGCTCCAGTGACTAACCATAAGTTCATCGATTGTTTTCAATATGCTTTCGTTCGGATGAGAAGGAGCATTATTTAATAAAAAATACTGCTTTCTATGGTAATCCCTTACTTTTTAAAAAATCTTGCACCTCTGGAACTCATTTCTTTTTGAACCAATCTTAAAAAATCTCCCTGTCCATCCATGCTCCTTTCTGACTAATAATCGACGGGAAGAATTTTCATTTCAGTTCCATTAAAAGATCGAGACTTCTTTGCTTTCTCAATCATCAAAAGTTTCATTTCATGAGTTCCTGATGCGTTTCCACAACACATGACAGTTATCCTTTCTTTGGACGATTTATGTCCAGGAGCGGACTTCTCTCTCATTGAAGCCAGTGTTTTTATCGTTTTTATCACTTCCAGACCTGTTTCATCTGCATTATAGGTTTTATCGGGTTGCAAATTTTCTCTTTGCAAATATTCTCGAAATTCGATGCAGAATTCATCAGCAATTGAAAATAATTAAACTTACGTACGTATGTTACGAAAAAATCTGCTCTGAATACACACACGCACTTATTATTTCTTCGCTGATCAAAAGCGACTGAAAGAATTAACGCAATAATAAAAGACATTTAAAGAGGGAACGAAAATCATTTCTGTGAGACATAATTTGTTTCAAAAACCACGGGTATTTACGGTCGCAATCAATCGGTGCGTCTCATAATCATATAAGAAAAAAAATTAATCAAAAATATATTTTTCAAGCACGGATAATCCGCAAACCAGATAATCCGCGCCCGGATAATCGAGACCATACTGTATTAGTGCTCAAATTTGTTTCGAAAATGTTCTGATAGCCGGTATGCGGGAATGAATAAATGGACTATTTCGGTAATTGGATTATTAGTCACATTGCGATCGCTCAAAAGACGATTTTTGCCATGAAAATCGCGAATACTGAATATTTGGCACGGGTGACCGTAAAAAAGTCGAAAATGTTCGTTTACCATGCATACATATGAAAAACGGTTAGTATATATATCAGTGGCGGACGGTAAAAGTCTCTCTCCCCCCGTAGTACATCCTCACTTAATTTGCGCGAGCAGGATACAACAGGAACAAGAGGAACAGGATTTTCCTACCGTATCCTGCGCGCGCACATTAAAAAAGGCTGTATGACAAAAAGAGAGATAATTTCACCGCATGCCACTCATACCCAGCAGCATAGCTCGGACGTTAAGCTTCTGCTTACCGTCAAGAAGGTGCCGGGTTCTATCCCTGAATGAAAATGAATTTTTCAGAGTATGCTGTTGGTCAGACCTGGATTTGTGACTCCAGGTTGATCATTTCCTATCAGAGTTTGCCAATTTTCTCTGATTTCATTGTTGAGACGGTTCCCGGAAAAAAAATTGGCTAAAAATCCTTCCTACCTACTATGTCACCACTATTTGAAATTTGATTGATGTACAATAAAAATTTATGTACAATTCATAGATGTCCGGTTAATTTGCCAATTTTTTCAGTATCTCGCAATTCAAACGACTTATAATAAAAATGCTGCATTTGTATTTGTAATTGGCCAGGAAGGCGCATTGGGATTTACCTGTAAGGCCTTCCTGGTATATATGTATGTAAAAAATATATATTATATATACATAGTACCGTTTACCACGCACCCTTTTTTTATCTTTCGACTTAAGATCTTTCGTTTTTCGATCTTTGCCTTCCGATATTTGCTTTTTCGACCTTTTCACATTCGGTGCCGGGAGGTAGACCCATTTGGCACTCATGTTCTCGTTAGTATGATAGTTATCGTTAATATGCTTGTCGGCTGCCAGATGTTCCGCTATAGAGATTTTGGTAACTTTTGGACGAGCGCTTTGTGACCAATAATCACCGAACTGGCCATTTCACACATTGTAAATTGCGAATACGGAATATCTGGCACTCGAGTTCTCGTTAGGATGATAGTTCGCGTGATTAGCTCTAGATGGGTGGAATTCGGGCGCCAGACGTTCCGCGATCGAGATTTTACTGACATTTGCGAGGGTAATTGGACTATTCGTCACATTGCGGTGTTCACAAAGAGAATTTTTGCCATGAAAATCGCGAATACACAATATTTGGCACTCAAGTTCTCGTTAGTATGATAGTTATCGTTAGTATGGTGGACTTTTCAGCTGCCAGATGTTCCGTTATAGAGATGTAGGAATCTAGCACAACTAGTGCTATTACGAATCAAAACCAGTGATCTCATCATCGATCCTGTACAAACATGCATAGCCCAAGGGCATGGTCCCCTTTGACCATTCCAGAAGAAAGAGTTCATCGCTCTATCGTAAAACGAACGAAACCCAACAGTGATGTCATCAGGCAACCGCAACACATGTCCTGAAAAGTCGTTTACACGTGGCACATGACCGCATTCTCATACGAACGACGTCCTGGCGCTGACCCCACAGCCAGTTTCGGACTGGGACTGAAATTAGTGCATGCCAGGAGTCAAAGGGGGCCCACTCAGGGTTAAAAAAAATTGTCCCCCCCCCCATATAAAAAAAAAAAATTTTCCATCACGCTAAAAATCAAGTGTAAAAAAAAAATTTTTTTTCGAAAATGGGAATAAACAAATTTAAGTACAAGAAAAATGGCAAAAGCAAAATAGATCCATAAATTACATTGTATATTTCTTATTAACCCTTGTCCTAGGTAAATAGAATGCATCATAAAAGAATGCGGCATAAAAGCGGCTTTTACTTTCGGTAGAAAACAATCAGGGACGTCATTTCAGCTTTTTCTTGGGGGGCGCAGGCAAAGATTGGTCATGTGTTCTTTTTTATGTGCATACACCTTATTGAGTTATAAAATATGAAAATAAGCTTATTTTTGATAAAATAATTATAAAAAAATATTATATAAAAAACGAAAAAAGCGCCGCGGGCGAAAATTTTTTTCTAAAAATCTTCACATGGTCAACAAAAATCAACCATCAAACTGAGTCACTAAAAAACTATAAATTAACTTAATTTCTACCGACTGTCTTTTCACTTTATCTATGTACATGCATACATACATATGTACGTAATAACAATAGATAAAGTTTTGTGATCATGTGAAAATCGGGATTTTGGGGAGGGGGCCCCTATCCTATATTTCTATATACATGGATGTGTCTAGATTACGAATAGATTTTATATTCGGAAACTGTTTAAAATTGTGTATTTAAATCTTACTATATCGTCAAAGTATAATCAAATGTTATTTTGGAAGTATGAAGTAAATTTAAATCGCTGGTTGATGATGAATCGTCCTATCAAACTTGTTTTAAGCAATTCAGTTTATATTATTCACGGAAATTTGTTTATTTCAGTAGGTAGTTGTTACATAGGTATTGGTATATACATAATATTGAGGTTAGAAATGGGCCCAGCAAAAGGGCCCACGCAAATGTTGAAACTTACATTTCGAGCCTAATAAAAAAAGTTAACCGATCCTTGGGCTGTTAAAGTAGGTATTAGTTGTTTGTGTATATCATAAGAAATTTGTTTTGTTGAAATACCCAAACTTTGGGTCCCAAAGTGCAATATCCTATAAATTTTTACACACGTGAAATAGTTAAAAAGTTATTTAATTTTACTGAGGGCCCATATTTTCTAACAGATAGTGGGGCCCACATGCCATCGGGCATGTTCGCTTGTATGGCCAGTCCGCCACTGCCCACAGCTATAACACACGTGCCTCGAAAACAGGTCAACACGTGTCCCTAAAACACGTGTCTTGGAAACGAAGACAAAGCATCTGCACACGGCACGCTTCAAGCCAGAACGTATATAAGGCGACGCACCAGCTCCCAACACCAGAGTGAACCTCTGGAGTTCAATCAGCTCACTTCTCCGAAGCTCAACCTCTTCGTACATACAATAACCATTGTAACAATTGAACAAAAATAAACGATCCTCTTCCAAACTCAACTGAGTTTCAATAGGCCGGGAAACGGTCGAAACCTTTAACCCGCCCTTTAGAGATTTTAGTGACTTTGTGACCAGTAATCACCGAACCATTTGCGAGTTCGCTTTGTGCGGAATAGTCATCGAACCGCATGAATGCGAATGTGTGTCACTATTGAATTTTTTTACCTGGCAACCCTAGGTACGAAACAAACATGGCGTCGTTTGACAGCTGTCGTTGAGCGTGTTGTGAGTCACAGATAATACGCACTGCATTAACGACCTTCCCCAAGACTTATTTATAATCTAAAATGGGTTGCGATGGCGGTACCATCCCAAAACGAGATGAGCTCGTCAAACTCAAGAAAAAACCAGAACAGGTCAACATTGCATTTTTTATTCGTAAAATAATCTGAACATGTCATCTCTCATCTTCTAATATATAATTTCGAAAGAGACTTTGGTTCGTAGAATCCATGACGTTAAATTTAATAAAAAAACAAATGAATATTCAAATAAATTTAATAAAATGTTTACTATTAGATTAGCCATGTTTAAACCTTTGCCCACGGCAATAAATAAAGCGGCACCTTTTTCGCGAATTTGTCAATCGAGTTTTCGACCTTAAATACAGATTTTAATATTTACTCAAGTAACCAGATATGTTAATTAACACATAAAGTATTATTTTAAACAATAAAATACATAATATATCTCTTAGTTATGGATTAATTGTCAAATAATCATTCTTCATAATTGTATGAAGACGTGACGTCACTTAAACGAGGCTTCAGTATGGTTCCACAAAAAACAAATTTTTGACTGGTATATATTCATTTTAAGCAAATTGAATAGATGGCATTCAACTCTCAGTAATATATTCAACCAATTTTGAACCTTAAAACAGTTGAAATAGGCGCATATAAGCCTCAAAATCCCGTGCAAAGTTCAGAAATTCTATGGAAGACAGCCGCGCTACAGACTTGTCGCCCAAAGCTTCCATAGAAGACGGCTGCGGGCAAATGGTTAAGCAGTTTATATTACAAACACCGAGCGAAGCCGGATAAAATCACTACTAGTGCACTATAACTGACATTGTTTATCCACTTACAGAAAGATAAAGATGCCGAACTGGCATTCAAATGGAGACATTGTGCCCTATCTCAACAAGTACTACAACAACCGATTGTCGCATGTAGTCTTGGCAGACTCTATACCAAAAGTACACTGATAGAATACTTGCTCGATAAATCCAACACATTGGAAAACATGAAACACATCAAAAGTTTAAAGGTAGACTTGTAAAACACTATGCTTTGAGGCTCTCGTTAGAACCCTGCAATAATCCAATATAACATTTTAGGACGTGAGAGATCTGAAATTGACCAAAAACCCGGCATACAAAGACAAAGCCGAGAAGACCGAAGGCGCTATCGATGAACGTGGAGCACCGTACATATGTCCGGTCATAGGTTTGGAAATGTCCGGCAAGTTTAAATTCATATTCATCTGGTCATGCGGTTGCGTCATGTCGGAGAGAGCATTCAAAGAAGTCAAAATGAAGCTTTGCCATTTGGTATTTAACAATTCATTATATATACATTCCACATGTGTACATATGTTTGATTTATTTAATACTTGCTTTTGAATTTTAGTGCATGGAACCATTTGAAACGTGCGATGTTGTCGTTATAAACGGTGCCGAAGATGAAATTCCTCTGATGCAAACCAACATGGAAATTCGCCAAACGAAGTTAAAGGAGAAAAAAAAGAATAAAAGCAAGGCAGAACCAAAACCAGTAGAAGTACCTGTCAATGAAGAAGCATCATCGTCCACGTCAAACTTCGCCGTACCGAAAATAAACGACACTAAGACAGTAAAACCGACTACAGGGAAAGACTCGGAGTCTAGTAAGATAGTCAAATCGGGCAAACGTCCGGCAAATTCGAAAGACATGCAAGATCCAGTATACAAAAAGACTAAGGACGATTACAGCGTAGCCAAGGATCCTAAGGCAACGGACGTTTTCAAGTCCCTCTTCACGACACATAGATCGGAGAAAGATCAAAAAAGAGCGCATTGGATCACTTATAATCCATTCTATAATTGAAATATGTATTTATAAGTTAGTTTATTAATAAATGTACGATTTACGATCACTATTTTGGCATTATTATTTACTAGTGCTGTGCCCGATGGAATATCATCGCATGGCTTCTGGCTTATTAAGCTATTAATTAAAAGAAATGTGTCGGTCCTGTGTTCGATCCGCATGCGGTATTTTTTTTAAATATACATATTTAATTTAATATTTATATTTAATTGTAATGTGAAAAAAAATGGTATAAACTATCTACCTACCTACATATAAACAATATGAAATACCAATAAAAAAATAATTATTTAATTAATTAACCCTTTGAATGCTGACCCAGTCCATAAGCCTGAAATTCGCCGACGGGCTTTGTTTTTTGAGTATGTAAAAATTACTACCCGCTAAGCCTTTCCAGGTAGCTTTGAAACATGGGTCGCATAATGCGCTGGAGGTGGGGAATCTTCGAAAGACAGCCTACAGTCCGAACGGCAGGGTAGTGCCGGATTTTTACCGGCTAAACCCCACCCCCGACCTCCACTCTATGGGACTTCTGTGTATTACTTCAAAGAGTGGTGGTCCATTCATTCATCTTCGTTCATTCTTTGTTTCTAGTCGTTCTTTCTTTCTTTGTTCCATTCATCTCGCATGCATTCTTCTCTCTCGTTCATGCGCCTCCTTCTTGCGCATCACCGTTGACGCGAACGTGTCGATGATTACCCAAGCTTCCATCTTCTCTATTAGCTTCTTGCCCAGGTTTTCAGGTCACTCCGATTTCCTCCATTCTTTCTCTTTCTTCCGCCCAAGCTGGGCACCCAAAAAGGGTATGCTCTGCGTCGTCCACTTTGGCTTCGCAGTGGTAGCATTTTGTTTCGGCCTCCTTTTGTATCCTGTGGAGGTACTTGCCAAAGCAGCCGTGGTCCGTCAGCAGCTGTGGCAAGTGGAAACTGGTGTCGCCGTGTTTCCTCTCGACCCAGTCGCCCACGGATGGGATGATCCTGTAGGTCCAGCGTCCCTTACATTCTTCGTCCCACGGCCTCTGCCAGCACCTCATCAGCTTTTGCTGTATCTCCTTCCGCCTGCGTGTCTATAAAGACTGGTTTAGACCGGAATTTCTGAATTGATAACCATAGCAGAATTTCTCGATGGAAATCCCTAACTGCTGAGTATTTTAGATTGTGAGCATTACATTTTAACAACAATGAAGAAAATGGAACAAGTTTTGAAAAAATACATTCATTAATAGACTTGTTTATTTTATATTGTTGCAAGATATATTAAAGAGTCTAAACACACCTTTACAAAACTCGAAATCCTCAGCGGTAGTTATCTAGGGTTTGTTTGGATCAGCTACAACTTTTATACCTGCTTTCTATTGGATTTCTAAATAATTCTAGTTGGAAATGTTGGCAAAATTTTCAATGTGGAGGGCTTTCAACAGAAAAGACGTGAGCACTCGAAAGGGTTAATTAAATAAAATTTTAATAGATGGCGCTAAATACTCTAGAGACTAATTGCCCTAGAGGAAACATTGGTAGCAAACAGTGCATATAGAAGTTTTTGTTGATATGTTATTATGGGTTCGGTGATTACTGGTCACAAAGTCACTAAAATCTCTATAACGGAACATCTGGCAGCCGAAAAGTCCATCATACTAACGATAACTATCATAGTAACGAGAACTTTGCCAAATATTGTGTATTCGCGATTTTCATGACAAAAATTGTCTTTGTGACCACCCCAATGTGACGAATAGTCCAATTACCGTTATTATGTTCGTATTATATTAGTACGTTTTGCTGGCAGTATTTTAACTGTGACGTACATATGTCCGATGTGGTGCAAACGATCGACAAGCGCCAGACAGACTGAACCACAGATTAACGACACGTGTACTTTATGCGTGCGCACTGCTCGCACTTATACTAAGCGAAATCTACTCAAAGTCCCGACATACCTACCCTGTATACGTTCTGTGCTTCTGATACTTCAGTTCAGAATTTTTCCTTATGAAACTCGCCAGAAAGATCCAACTCAATTTTAATAATTGCATCTGTGCACATCGAAAGGTTACTCGTCATCTGATGTGCAATCTATCATTCGTGAAGTCGAGAATTGCGTTTAAAGCAGCCATCCAGTTAATCTGTGGTTCAGTCTGCCTGGCGCTTGTCCCACCCACACCCACATATGTCGAATCGAAACGACTTATCGCACACAGAATAGCGCTATTATATTATTTATATACCTATGTACATTTTTTATTTATTTTACATAGATATATACCAGGATGGCCTAACAGGTAGACCTCAATGCGTCTTCCTAGACAATTAATTACAAACATTACAGCATTTTAAATACATAAATCGCTGTATTTCAAGAGGCTGAAGAACACGAAATTAACAATTAATTAATTGATTTTGATTTTTAAATACTTTTTATTATGACGAAATTATGTTCACAATACATCTTATATCTATTTTAATAGCTACTGATCTACTAATCATTTTCTATTTTACAATTTAATTTAATTTGGTTAGTAATCATAGTATTATATTATTCTAATGTTAATCTACAGCATAATAGGAAAAAGAGCTCAAAAACCTATTTACAATCCTTATAAATGTTCATAATACATCTAATACATAATATTAATTAAAGACTCTCTAAAGTCGATGACCTAAAGCAGATTGTGTTTAGGTAATCTGTGTTTATACCTGAAGGGTAAAGACATTTTGTTGTAATCACCGAAACTCTTCAAAAGTGTGTTAGTATGGTTATTAGTGATTCTGTCATAGAATCTACTGGTTAGTTTGTTAGTAATGTCTGTAACAAACGGAATATTATATATGGCATGCAGTTTTTTCAAGTTAGTATATATGGGTGTATTATAAATTATTTTTAGGGATTTATTTTGTATTACTTGGAGCTTGGAAAGATTAGATTAGTATTCGAGGCGTTATTCCATACAGGTGAACCATAGGTTAATAATTGTAATATGAGCGCGCAATATAATTTTATTTTATTTTGAGTTGATAAAGAACTATGGCGATTAAATATCGGATATATTGAGGATATACCCCGCATCGCCTTGCATTTCGCTGCCTCAATGTGAGGTACCCATCTCATTCTTTTATCAAACGTTACTCCTAAATATTTTATTACTGACTGCCATTTCAGACTTTCTCCAGAGGGGATTTTCAGATCTGAACTTGGCATAATTAATTAATTAATCCATAGAAACATCTATAGATTTAGACTTGTACATACATTTTTACATATTGTACCTAAATCAAATTCAGATATTTGTGACATAGCGGGTAGGATGGATTTTGCCAATTTGATGGAGGAACCGTTTCAACAATGAAATCAGATAAATTAGCAAACTCTGATAGGAAACGATCGACTTGGAGTTGTAAATATTCAAGTATAACCAGCAGTATTAAAGATTAGCACAGGATAGAACCCGGTAACCTCTCGGTGCTAAACATAAACGCACCCACCGAGCAAAACTGCTGGATATATAAAACAAGTAATTGTCATGGAAACGTTACAAACGCATTGATTAAACATTACACGACTGGATTTATCGTCGTACCATGGCTAAATTATCCATTAAAGAACAATGTTCGGAGTCGGACCATTCCACAGTCTCTTTATATCCTAGTTACACCAATATAGAGATTCGCTAGTGAGTGTTGTCATTGAACTATGTCCTTGTTCGCATGATTCAGTTCGATGTTTGAAGCCGTTTCGTTTTACTTCTAGTGATACCGAATGCTTGCATCGGTATTGGCGATCTATCGCAGGGTACAATCGTCAGTTCATGAAAGAGTTGCTGTTGATCGAAAGAATGCAAAACAAGGCTTTGGAAGGTGTCAAGGTTCACAGGGAGTTCACCCAAAGCGTCCTACATCGCGTAATACCGAAGAGGGGCAACATGAAACATCTGTGCAAGATCGAACTCACTCCGAAAGACCAGCGGCGTCTGCAATTGCTGCTCAAACGCTTTTAAATATTGTTTCACATTATAATAGAGTATATAGTATCCTAATCTGGTACATAGTGCTTCTAAATATGTCTATAGAATTCAGATCTAGCATTGGTGTGTGCCTCGGTGACAAATTTTAAGCTAAATCATATAAAAAAGGTCTATATATTATAAGGTGGCCATTCGTACTGATTTTACCAGTACAATACTGGTTTTTTGGGTATCAATGCGTCCTAGTAAGTCGTGAGATAAAACCAGTACACTTTCTTAACCAATAGTATCTAATAGAAGGATTAAAATATACAAATTCTTCAGTAAAAATGATATTTTCTACAAAAATATTTGATTCGTGTTTTTTTTGTTCGATTTTAATAGCACTGAGCAACAAAAATCATGTTTTTAAGTTACCAAAGCCGAAACTAATCAATCTATACAAGTTTCACCCACTAAATTCGAATATGCCAATGATTTTTGTTGGTTTGCTTTCGTTTATGAGATATGAGCGTTTAAAAAAATGCTCGTTTTTTTGGATTTTGCCGTCTATAACTCGAAATCTAGTATTGCTATGCTAAAAGTGAGTATTGGAATCAATAGTCAGATGTTTTTTCTATTGATTGTGATTTTTATTTAAAATAAAAACGTGTGATTAAAATTAAATACAATAAAAAATGTAAACATAAAAAAGTACAATAAAAAATGTTTATTCGCAGTACTAATTTTTCTATTCATACTTAAAATTTAAATAAAATAAAAGAGGTTTGTAAAAACGCATCTAGTCTTATTTCTTTTAAATTAGCAAACTCATTAATGATATCGTGAAATATTAAATCACTCACTAATTTATGTTCTATTGACAAATGGCACATAATAAAAAGAGCGATCTTGACTTATTACAGATTTCAAATAATTTTTCGATTATTATTAATCCGCTGAAACTTTTTTCAGCCGTAGCTATAGTCACTGGCATTGTCAGAAATATGTGTATAACTGGTTTAATATTTGAATAAGATTCTTGTAAATCCCACTCGCTTAGTACATTCAAAATATCCAAATGATAAATAGTGCTCGGATCTATATTTTACAATAAAAAAATGACTTGCATGAATGGGTACCCACTAATTAACAGTATTTTAAATGAAACCTTTAATAAAAGTATTGTTCATATTGTATTTATCGTCTTAAGAATGTTTTGCTTCACGCTCTGAACGTCTTTCAAATTTTTGTACCCTCGGCAAAATTCCCGTTGCCAATGCCTTAGTATCATAGAAGTAGAATGCATAGAATGGTCATTGTTAACAAAAGTATCGTCTAAAAGCGAGCCATCGAAGAGAGACAAGAGAGAGAGAGAGACGAAGTTTAGCAAACAATGAACAAAGGCTGAGAGCGATTCTATGCTTAGTACTGTTCTCTACATATGTATTATTTTATTCCGGTACATTCAATGTATTTATTTTTTACATAGATATATGTATACCAGGAAGGCCTGACAGGTAGACCCCAATGTGCCTTCCTAATCAATTAATAACAAACATTGCAGCATTTTTATTGCATAAATCACTGTATTTCCAGAGGCTGAAGAACACGAAATTAACAATTAATCCATTGATAAATCTATGGACTTGTACATAAATCAAATTCAGATATTTGTGACAGCGGGTAAGATGATTTTTGCCAATTTGAGGAACCGTTCCAACAATGAAGATCAGTTAAATTGGCAAACTCTGATGAGAAACGATTGACTTGGGAGTCATAAATATCCAAGTCTAATCAGCAGTATTAAAGATTAGCACGGGATCGAACCTAGTAATCTCTCGATGCTAAACATAAACACCACCACTGACCCATATATGATATGGTTCGGTGTAATAAAATGAATGAATAATGAGATTACATACTTTATTGATCACAAATATATATATAAAAATATTCAAAGTAACAATTCAGTATAAATTATGTAACTCGATGTGATGTTTCAAAATAAATCAAATATTCACACATTCACTTTCATTACTTGATGGTAATACAATACTGGCGTAACGTTGAACCTTTCATAATCATATCTTCAATTTCAGACATACAAATCCGTTCAAATCATACCATTTCATAAATTAATAAAAAGCGGCAGCAAAACATTTAAGCCATCTTATTAGTGACAGCCAAATGAAGTGAAGCGAGCTGGTTCGTCCATTTGTCTAATGCGTTATATCTAGCGGCACACCGAGATTGTTTATCCAGTTCCAGCACTTGGTTCACTTGATCGATACGACCTCGAATTGTACTGAAATGATAAAAAAAAAATCGCACGTTAACAAATGATACGTGTGGTTTTTAATTGGTATTTAAAGCGACAGTCACCTGTCCAGTATGCACGAGACGAGTAAGCTCTCGACCTCGGATGCGTCGATGTTCAACTCTTTCGATATGAACGGAATATGAATGCGGGTGTACGGCTTGATTAGTTTGATTAGGACTTGGGTGCGGATGTTGCGCAGTAGATCTTCAATGTGCTCTCGGATGAACGGGTCGTCCATGATGTTGTTGCGGTTGTGTTTGAGAATGGATTCGAATTCGTTTATGTCGTTGTTTTGATACGACACGACTAAGTTGGTCATGGCGAGTATCTCCGGGTCGTTTTTGTACGGCTTTGCTTCCTGAGAGTCGAAGGGATTGATACCGGATTTCATGAGCCTGAAAGTGAAAGGATTTTGAATATAAAAAATGGACAGTTTGCAGACTCGGTGTGGAAATATCCAGTGCAGAAAGTGCAGAATAGAGCAATGCGTGCAATTTTGAATGTGAGGAAACGTAAGAATGTAAGATGAATTGAAATGGTTGGACATTAGAATTTATCAAAATTTATATATAAGCTAGATAAGAATCTATTACCCGAATATTTTAATAATCATATAGTTAGGAATAGAGATATACATAATTATAAAACGATTAATAGGAATAAATTAATTATAGGTAAAGATAAGAAAGCTAAAACTGCAGGTGTTTTTCACAGAGGTGTTCAAATGTACATATAATGCCCTTCCTATAGGCATTAGAAGTGCTAATAACATTGATGCTTTCTTGAAGGGTGTTAATGGATACCTTTGTGGAAGATGATTTATAATTTTAGTTGTTATTTTGTGTTATATGCATAGAAGTAGAATGCATAGAATCGCTCTCAGCCTCCAAAAATGTTGCTAATTCTGCGCGAAACTCTGCGCAGCAGAGTTTGTTCATTGTTTGCTAAACTTCGTCTCTCTTCTGACTTTCCGTCTCTCTCTTCGATGGCTCGCTTTTAGACGATACTTTTGTTAACAATGACCATTCTATGCATTCTACTTCTATGGTTATATGCATTAGCAGTTTGCTATATATATATATATATATATATATATATATATATATATATATATATATATATATATATATATATATATATAAATAAATAAATAAGTGTTGAATTTTTATTACATGTTTGCTAAGACTAAATATTTTAAGCAGGTTGTTCTTCTAGGACTGCCGGATTCGTCGTAATTTTTAAACGCCTCGAAGAAGTCTGTGTGAGCTTTTTCAAACTCTCCTTCGCGCAGATGCATTTTGCCACCACATTCTAAAATACATAGATAGGTTAAGTTTCGGTCATAATAAACTGTTTATAAACATTGTGGCTGTGTAGTTGCTTTACCTCTAATGACACCCATGATGAGTGGATGAGGAATGGCTGATTTAATATGGAGTGATTGCTCGTACAGAGTTTTCAACTTTTTATTGTTTTTTTGCGCCGTATACATCTGTATTTCTAATGCGTAAATTTCAAGTAATTGAGTGCCTTTCTTCAAGTCATCCTCACCGTCATCGGTCTGTAAAAATAAATTACAATATGAGTATGTACAGTCACAAAGGTGACGTAAATGTATTGCTGCATTTGAAACTTGCATAAAATACAAATACCTGGCAACTCTGATGCAATTGCTTTAAAATTTTGGCAAGTTTATTGAAATCTCCTCGGTCGTAATAGAGCTTGCCAAGTTTTGTGTTTGTTTTGAACCAAAGTCTATCGTTTTTAGCATCTTTTAGCGCTTCCAAGGTCGTCTCGTAAAAGTCTTGCAAAAGTTCCATCTATGTTTGTAAAAAAAGAAAGTCGTACAATTTGCATGAATATATTCAAAATAAAAAAAATGAACGATTCAAATTACATTTCTCGAAGTCGATATGTAATCCAAAATTGAATTGATAGACTTTTCCGAGTGGTTCCTCGTCACTGCACTTTTGATATAGGTCAAAAGTTGCTTATATCGATGCATCATTTGACGGTAATTAGTCTGGAAAACAAATTCAATGAGAAATATATGTACATATTATACACATTTAAGTGTAAATGGGGGACATTACAAGTTTAAAGTTGATTTTAATCATTTGCTTCAATGCTTTGAATCCCCATTCGCCCTTTTCACCACCTTCTAAGTCAAGAACTTTCTGGAAACTGGTCAAAGCATTTCGAGGGTCGTCCTCTTTCAAAGCTTTACTGTTATAATATTGGTTCTCCAAATCGACGTCCGGCTCGGAATTACTATCTTCAGAGTATTCCTGAAAATTAATAATGTTTAATATAAAAAATATTGTTTTTATTTTATGTGAATATTGTCAAAAGCTATCTATAGGTATATTAATATTAAACATTGGAATTTGAAAATGAAATTATCGTTATCATACTTTAAACAAAGAAAATATCATTTATCAAAATATTATAATATGATGACTTTATGATGAAAATATCAAAATATCATAAAGACATATAAATATGATGACTTTTATAGTATTTTTTTTTTATATCTACATAGATTGACTTCTAGAGTAAGTTGTCGGATTGTTTCCTTATACTTTTTTTTTTTTATAATAATATACTAGAATAAGTTGGAAATCGCTATAAAGTTATTTTGTTCGGTGCCGCGAAAACAATTCGTTATAATGAAAGTTTCATTGTAGCATAATTCGACTAGATATTACATTTCGAACAAATAGAGGTTAGGTCAAAATATGTATAGTGTATAGTGATGAGCGAAAATAAAAGAATAGATTTGTAAAGAAATGTGCAAATATCTGACCAGTCCATAGTCCTCCTCCTCTTCGCACATGAAATCATCGTCTCCATCAGACATATCTGCCTCCGGATATCAAATGCGTCTCCAGCCTCAGCGTCAGATCAGACCGAAGCGATCACTCCGGCTGACAGCGACTCGAGCGCCGGCAAAAAGTGTTGCCATACCCAACTCTTAATACCAACATGTGAAAATTCGACATCAAAATCGCAATAAAGAGCGATCTCGCGCACGACACTAAAATCTCGATCACGGAACATCTGGAACCCAAAAACTGCATCAATCGAAAACTATCAATGCGATATATTGTACTAACGAAAACTCAAGTGCCAGATTTTTGTGGCGACGATTGTCGTGCGCGCGATCGCAATTTGCGAAATAATCCGTTTACCATATTTTATAACATAAAAATATGTAACTAAAAATATTTATTTATTGTTTTTAAATGTATATATCTTATATCTAGACTAATATATAATTTAGAAAGAAACTTTGTATGTATGCAACTATGCAAAATTTGTATTGTAGAATCTGTGAAGTTATCGAAAAAATCTCACTGTCTATGACGACGATATCGATTTCGATTCCGTTTCCAGATTACTTTTTCAGGTTCGGCACCAGATTTGTAGGAATCTCGTCATCGTCATCGTCATCGAAACATTCGAGAATATTCCACAACAACAAACCACATTCCTTGCAGAACTCACCACACGTAAACAACACGTGCACTTCTTGGAATCAATCGCCAGTTCCTTCGAGAATGTTCCACCCCTCACACTCGAGCGGAACAAAACCAGTCGAACCACACCTGCAGCCATTATATTAAACTCAAGCGGAACGGTGCCAAATCCAACTCAAGCGGAACGGTGCCAAATCCTTCGAGAATGTTCCACCCCTCACACTCAAGCGGAACAAAACCAGTCGACCCACAGCATCAAGCGTCGACACACAGCACCAGACCAGTCGACCCACAGCATCAAGCGTTGACACACAGCACCAGACCAGTCGACCCACAGCAGCAAGCGTCGACACACAGCAGCAGACCAGAGACCTTCTGAACATAGCCGAACAACGAGCCAGCAACACACTGCCGCATCCAGAGACCTTCCGAACATAGCCGAACGACGAGCCAGCAACACACTGCCGCATCCAGAGACCTTCTGCACATAGCCGAACAACGAGCCAGCAACACACTGCCGCATCCAGAGACCTTCTGAACATAGCTGAATGCCGAGCCAGCGACACTCTACCATATCCAGAGACCGCTGAACGACATACTTTTGCCCAAATATAATACCTTTGTACAACCATAGGCAAACAATAAAACTAAATAAAACAAGCACAACAGTGTTTCGTTAGGCTGGGATACGGTCAACACTCCAGTACCCCGCCTACAGATTCTTTTTTCATTTCCGGATCTGGATGTTTTTAGCCATGTTTAAGCGGTTTATATTACAAATACCGAGTGAAGCCGGGTAAAACCATCAGTTATGTATAAAATCGGACGCGATGTATGTGGGTATGTGGTAGACGCATCAACCAGTCATGTCGAGGAGACTCAGGGAAGCGGAGTAGCGGGGAAGTGGGGGGGGGTGTGGTGCATCTGACATGTGCGACGTCAGGCCGAGGGACGAGTGACGTCAGTGACGGGAGCATACACACATCCATGAAGCCACACACACACATTCATTCATCGTTTCGAACGGGTGAACGTGTTGGATCGTTGAGATTTGGGCAGTTTTGAGCAATATTTAGGTAGTTTCCTGTATGACAATTTTCCTGTGCAACAGAAGATCCGCGCGAGCAATTTTCGTAGCGGCGGTTATCCTGGTAGCACATTTGGGATGTAATCACCGAACCGAACAGACCCAATAAGTGCGCACGCGCGCCTATAAACTACCTTACATTATATTTATATTTTATATTTAATTTATTATTATAATAAATGGATAGATAATAAGGATAACAAAATAATGATCAATGTGACCTGGCAAGTCTTACAAAAAAAAAAAAAACAATAAAAATTGGCAATCATTCATCACATTCAAATAGACTCGTGTTAATTCTCATGAAACTAACCAGTTCATCAACATGACAATCAAACAGGTCCTTCAGGTCTAAATTCTTCTCAAAGATAGTGAATCAAAGCCTAGAATAGCTCGGAAAAAGGCAGTGGGAAATAAATAGGGGCAGTGCCGGCTTTACACCCGATGGTACCCTAGGGCAATTTTTTCTAAACACCTGTAGGAATCTCGTCATCGTCATCATCATCGAAACATTCGAGAATATTCCACAACAACAAACCACATTCCTTGCAGAACTCACACACGTAAACAACCCGTGCACTTCTTGGAATCAATCGCCAAATCCTTCGAGAATGATCCACCCTTCACACTCGAGCGGAACGAAACCCAGACGACGCACACCTGCAGCCATTATATTAAACTCAAGCGGAACGGTGCCAAATCCTTCGAGAATGTTCCACGCCTCACACTCGAGCGGAATGAAACCCAGACGACGCACACCTGCAGCCATTATATTAAACTCAAGCGGAACGCCCCTACCAATCGAGCGGAACCAAAACGGTCGAAACACGCCGCCGCCATTAAACTACATCGAGCGGAACGGCGCCAATCGTTCCAGAAAAGTCCACCCCATCGACAAAAGCAAATTCCTCGCTTACGCATCAACAACCACCACCATCGGTCAGGTGATTCCAGAAACACTATAAAAGGAGGTACAACCCAAACAACGCCAGTCGACCCACAGTAGCAAGCGTCGACACACTGCAGCAGACCAGTCGACATCCAGCTCCTGACCAGCCACCACTTCACTACGCGGACTTGGAAGATCAACCAGCCGAACGAGCCAGCAACACACTGCCGTATCCCGAGACCTTCCGAACATAGCCGAACGAAGGAGCCAGCAACACACTGCCGTATCCAGAGACTTGCTGAACATAGCCGAATGCCGAGCCAGCGACACTCTACCGTATCCAGAGACTAGCCGAACATAGCCGAATGCCGAGCCAGCGACACTCTACCACATCCAGAGACCTCTGAACGACATACTTTTGCCAACAATTAATCATACTTGTGTATACCTTGTTACTACCAAATAAATACCATATCCAACATATAGCTGTATTTAATACCGAACACAGACGAACCTGTCTATAACACATGGCGGACTGGTGGTGAAGAAGACCTTCACAACTAGATTAGTTCCCATACACCCTTAGAAAGAACTTTCGCCTTTGGCACTCTAATCTAAAATTTTTAATGGCTTTTGACGCTCTAATTTTAAATTTTAAAGCGCCTATGGCGCATCGTTCGGCGCCCTAACTTATTTGGCGCCCTCGGGCTCCACCCGACCCAGCCCCGCCCCTAAAACTGGCACTGAATAGGGGTAATATTTATATTTCCTCATATAAAGGTACCGAAGAAACTTTTTTTAAACTCTTTCTATCAAGAAGGAGAATTTAATTTCAGTGGGACTCCAAATTACAAACCCAAACTCTATATATATAACATATAACTTTATTTTAAATTCATGTATCAATTTCTTTCCGAAATCAACCGGCACAACACTAGTATAATAATATCTATGATGTGCGTTTTTTCAAAAATGCCAATGCAACCTGTACAATGGGTGTTGTGTAATTTTTGATGCTGGCAGCACTTTGATCGGCTGTCATTGTCTGCTGTCAGTGAAGGTGGAGGAGGCAGGATGTCTTCGTCTTGTGGTGGTGCTGCTGATGGAGGAGGCACTAATGCAGTCGCTGACATTTACCACGAGCGACAAGTGCGAGAGCTTTGCGCCCTCCACGCCCTCAACAACCTATTCCAAGTGAGACCGCATACTATTATACATTATATTTACACTTTTCCTAGTGTGAACTTTGCAATTTATCATCATGTATTGCCTTTCAGGCTCGGGGTTCGTACACCAAGTCGGAGCTTGACAATATATGCAATAACCTATCGCCGAATGTTTGGATAAATCCGCACAGATCAATATTAGGCTTAGGGAATTACGATATCAACGTCATTATGGCGGCCTTGCAGAAGAAAGGGCGGGAAGCTGTTTGGTTCGATAAAAGAAAGTGTGTATAGAATTATTTGTTTTGCCGCTGTTTAATTTGATTGGTTCGTTACATGTGTACGTTTGTTATATGTTTTCAGAGATCCCGGCTGTCTGGATTTGACGAATATTTGCGGTTTCATTTTAAACGTACCGTCTGAATATAAATTAGGATTCGTAATGTTACCATTACGAAGACGACATTGGATCACATTGAGACAAATTCATGGCAATTTTTATAACTTGGATTCTAAACTAGATTCTCCCGTCCTTATCGGAAGGGTAATTATATATTTTGCAGATTCATTTTTTTAAAATATCATCTTTTTGTATGTATTTTTATTAAATGTGCGGTTTTTTTTTTTTAGGGATCTGATTTAATATCGTATTTAAAAGAACAACTGCATTGTAAAGATAAAGAACTATTCATAGTAGTGAGTAAAGAAGTGGAAGAAAAGCATTCCTGGCAACATCATTACGCTCTGCAACCCGATTTGCCATTTTCGACAAATTCTTGCAACAATACCAATAAAATGAACCATTGCAAGCAAGAGGAGAAGAAAGACGATGTGATCAATTCAAATGATAACGCGATAATAGAAGAATATGACAATTGTAAACAGGAAGTGATTTTGACGGACAGATAATTTTAATTATTTGAGAAAGTTTGATATATGATTAATATTTATGAAAGAAAAATGTTTTCGTTAATACAAATGTACTAAAAATAATTTTGCACGTGTCAAAGACACGATTTCCTTTATGTATTCTAACGTCAATATATTCGTTATTTATTTTCAAATCAAATTTAAATGTACGGGCAATATCTTTAAATAATCTATGTAAAATAATGATAAAAATTGTGCCAAATGTGTAATATTTAATATGTATACAATTTGTTTTACGATATGTATAAATCTTTTAAATATTTTTATAATATTGTAATTTAGATAATTTTAAAAATGACCCGATTTATAATCGACTTAACTTTACGAATGGCACAAAATTGAAGCAATATTTGTCCGTTTTCTAAAAGCAAAATTATTCCTGCATGTCCAACCCTCCGAGACTAAAACTAATTCTCTTTATGTTACCACATATTATACGTATATATGTATTATAAAAACGTACCATTTATAATTAAGTTACTATTTTATATAATTTACGAACGTTTCAGGACCATGGAGACATATCCTAGTTGACGAAATATTCTCAAATTAATATTGTAAATGTGTTCACTGTTGATATATTTGAGACAATCTTGTAAAAATAATGATTATAATAGTTGACTGGTATATAATTTACCATTATTCTTTTGAAATGTATTTTAAAGTGTGTAGGCTATGTATATACATATATATATATATATATATATATATATATATATATATATATATATATATATATATATATATATATATATATATATATATATATATATATATATATATGTAGGTGTTTTACGTTGAGTTTATTATAATCTGCTCTTCATAACATGGCTATTTATGATAATATTGTTACCCGAATTTACTGCACTTGCATTTGTACCAAGCAGTCAATTACCGACGACGAGTTTGACGAGAATTGCTATTGCATGACTGTATTGTATGACTCCACAGTCTCAATTGTGTGTTATTATTATAGGTAAATACAAAAAAAGAAAAGACAGATGACAGGTAATAGGTGATTGTAAGCTTTTGTTGTTATACATATATTAGATATAATTTAAATCTATTGCGTGTTAGAAAAGTGTACCTTTATTTATTTTTTTATACTATACAATTTAAAACAAATGATAATTTTTATACTTCGAATTCTATTTCGTTTATTTTGAAACGTGTAAGTTTTGTTTGTTAATTTTTACTATTATTTATAATATATGTAGATTTTACGAGTCGGTGTTATTGTAGGTTTAAAAATAGCAACATACAAATTTACTTGTGTCATATTTTATTTTGCAATAGAAAAAACACGTACAAATTATTTTTAGTTTTCCATGGGGTATTTATTGTATTTATTTGAATTCATTATTTGAAATAAAAGTGTATTTTAAATTTTTGGTATTATTCATTTGAATGTTTTACATAAATATTACAATACATTCCCGGAACGTTACAATTTGGGAAACCTTAAATCGGTGTCTTTCAAATTTTCAGCGATCCACGTGTCGGCCTGTTCGCTCAACTCTTGCGTGAACTCTTCCGACCATCCACCGTTTTTACCTACAAAAAATCATAATAATCACACATACAATAAAGGTTCGGTGATTACTAGTCAAATGTGAACCGGTCACAGGACAATCGGTCACACGTGATCACCTGTCACACTAAAACTGATCACGAGAAAACTGGTCACACCCGAAAATTGGTCACGAAAAATCTGGTCACACCCAAAAATTAAAAATTGGTCGAATTTTTGGGTGTGACCAGTTTTTTCGTGACTAATTTTCGGGTTTGACCAGTTTTAGGGTGTGACCAGTTTTCTCGTGACCAGTTTTAGTGTGACGGGTGATCACGTGTGACCAATCTAGAGCGACCGGTTGTCCTGTGACTGGTTCACATATGACTAGTATTCCGTTTACCACACTAAATTGTTATAAGAAATATATTTTATTTCAAATACAAACGCACCTTTTCTGATGAAAGCTTGCTCTCCCGAATTCAAAATACCCAAATCTTTCAAGACGTCATAGTTTACCGATGCGTTATTTCTGAAGTTGTCGATGATCAAATGCTGACTCAACTTTTCGATTTGTTGTTCGTCGAACGATTTACTTAGAAACTTTGACACTTTTCTTAACGTAGCATGCAAATTCTAAAATATAATAAATCATTCGTAGTACATACATACATAATACATAAAAAAAATGTCAATGAAACAATCAAACGATACATTACTTTGTTCATTTCTTCATAGAACAAGAATTGTACGTTCGGGTGATCTCTTAAATTCCATCCTTCTTTAACGTGAGACCAATATGGTGTCCATGCGTCTGCAAAACATTGAGAATTATTTTTATAATAACTAGTGTTGTGCCCGTTGATTTCAACGGGAAAGGAATTGATACACGAATTAAAATAAAATCATATGTATATATAATATAGTTTTTATATATATTATTATACGCTCTAATTAAAAATAATGTGAAGATTTAAACTCTGTTTTAAAACTTACGCAGACTATTTTGGAAATAGTTCCAGTATTTTGGAAAGTCTCCCAAATATCCTTGCGTTCTGATTAACTTATTCAAATGATAGAATGATACAGCCACATCTTTTGGATTTCGCGCAACATAAATGACCTGAAGCGAATCAAAATTTAATTAGCAAGCATGCTTTTTTTTATCATTTATATAAATAAAATTTATCTTTACTTACTTTACATCCTGATGTTAAAATTGTTGGAGGTAAAAGACTAAATGGTAAATGTGTTTTTATAAATCTTGGGGTCTTTATTTTATCTAAAATCTAAACAATAATGAATTAAAACAAACATCGCTATCTAGAAGTAAATTTTGATAATTAAATATACATGTTTGTATGATTTTACCTCCCATACAGGACTAGAGACGTGGTGCACCATTTTGACTTTTTCCAGATCGTGAGCATTTTCTGATAAGAATTCTTTTTTGGTTTCATCGTGCACGAAAATACTAAATCTAAAAGTTTTCCATAACATTTAGAAAAATTATCAAAAGTGTGAGATATGAATATGTATATGTAATTGAGATTTACTAAAAGTGCTTACTCAAAAAAGGGGAACCTATCGGTCAATGGTATTTTAGCGGAAGTGTCGTAGTCCAGATCATTAGCTATCATCCACACTAGCTCTTGGGTCCATGTTGTACCAGATCTTGGATAAGTCACTATCCATGTATCATCCGGACGAACGTTGAAGTTATAAAAGTGCGTAGATGCTTCGATGAATTTGCTCGGAAAAAACCATTTTTCTTTGCCGACTTGCACAAAGCCAGTTCTCTCTCCTTGAAAATAAGTATAGTATAATTATCTTTAAATGTAATTTAGCTACATAATTAGATAAATTTGCAATGCTATGTTCAATACGACTAATGTTGCAAAAAATCAAAGTTAAATAACAATACAAAACACTAGGAAATTGTGGACGGTGAAGATTTTATCATGTGTGTATCATCTACAACCACTCACCATCCACTGCTGGATGAAAGCCTCTTCAGCACGCTTCCATGTTTTCATCTATCTTACCCCACACATTTTCTTAATTTCGTCTACCCTTCCTTTTAACCTTTTGCATTCTCTCGGGTACCATTCAAGCACTTCTTTTGTCCACCTTTCGTTCATTCTTCTAGCCAAATGGCCCGCCCATTGCGATTTCAATCTCTTTACTCTATCCATTATGTTCACTAACCCATCTTCCCTGCAGTTTTCCTCTTAACCTTTTGCATTCTCTCGGGTACCATTCTAGCACTTCTTTTGTCCGCCTTTCGTCCATTCTTCTAGTCACGTGGCCCGCCCATTGCGATTTCAATCTCTTCACTCTATCCATTATGTCCATTATGTCCACTACCTTTGCAGAGGACAAAAACTCAAGTAAAAATTCAAAATGAGATATAATTCTCTAGACATATCCCAAAGTGAATTAGTTGGCGTGTTTTCCGTAAGGAGTTATCAAAAATTTACCAAAATTGACTTGTTTTGAAAACAAGTTGATAATTCCAAGTGCCATTGAATCTTTGACTTTGATTGACCTTTTCGATATACTAAATGTTTTTAGTAGATTAAACAATTTGAACTGTGTCGGTATATCAAATGGCTCATAATTGAAATTCGCCACAATTAAATAGAAAGTTTGACAAAATTCGATCACTCACAAACAGCTCTCTGGTGAAAGTTTTCGCACTGGTTCAATTTACAAATATTTTTCTACATAAATAATAATATTATTTAAGTATATGTAGGTTTTAGATTTATGTTGAATAAAGATAGATTCGTTGAACTTTGTCCAAGGATTTTTTTCTATTACACCTACATATGTATTCACAGCAAACATATATGTAATTTTAGAAAATTATTTTTACACAGAAAAACATGTAATACACTGTTTGCTAAACTTTTTGACTGCAGAGCACACTTTACTCGAGAATCCATAAGTGTACAAATTTTATTCATTTTCATTTGGTTTATGATTAAAAAATCTTGTATAAATTATATAGCTCATGGGATAACTATGTCTTCAGTAAATACATAAATATATAGACAACACACTGATTTACCTTAAGTTTTCTAACGTGTCTTATAAATGGTATATATCAGTGTATTTTTCCGGGAATCCCTATAAATATAACCCTAATATACATATTTTATTGCATTACAAATACCACTACAGTAAATTTCATTCAGATACATGCAATATTATAGTAAGGTGACCATTCGTACTGCTTTTATCAGGACAGTACTGGTTTTTTGGGCATCCGTCCTGGTAAGTCGAAAGATAAAACCAGTACATTTTTTTATGTAATAGAATTTTTTATCGAATTCTTCAGAGAAAATGATGTCTTCTACAAAAATATTGGCAAATTAGTCAAATGTTGTTTCCGTTTATCAGGAACAAATGCACCAGCTGACGGATTTTTTACTTTGATGACCAATATATAGTCCAGTGATAAAACGAAATTGAATGTTGAAACCTTAATATATTTGCTGATCATTTAGTAAAGATTTAACCAGTCTTGTATAGAATTTTATAAGAGCATTCAAGAAAATGTATTCATTTTATCATAAATGTGCGTCAATGATTCTTCGTTTTAAATAATCGTGGTTCTGGTAATGTTCTGGTTTTGAATTTGGAAAAAATGGTCACAAATTTCTTAAGAGGGCTGGACACCAGCGCCTTGTCCATACAAACGTATTACACTTCTCCCTTCCTCAATTATGGCACTAGAGAAATTATTTTTTAATATGCTATGGATGTCCACCATTGGCATGCATCTGTGCTTTTATTTTTTTGATTAGTTATTTTTTATAGGAGCTAGGAGCCGCCAAACATCTATAAAATCGCCTCTTTTTTACACCCACGAAAAGAGTCCAGCGTGCTTATTTAACGGTCGATTTAAAAAAAAAATACGCGCACAGTTGCATAGAAAATATCTTTCTCATACCGATGATGAATTTTTTTTTAAATTGGTCCAGTTTCGGAGGAGAAAATTGGAGAATACGAAACCTCGATTTTGTCGATTTAAAATACGTATTATCTGGTCGAATCGCAACTGTCGCATTCACTCAATATATATATTGGTATATATTGTCGCATTCACTCAATATATATATCGAAGAAAGGAACAGCAACAAAATTGAGGTTTCGGGTGTACAGCCCTCTTAAGAAGATACATCTGTTTTGTTTAAATATCATTGCAGAATATACTTTGGGAAACGCTGGCGTTAATACAATAACAAAACCTCACCTGTAAAATCTTTTAACAATTGCTCGTTAATTTCCTTGTCTACAAATTTGATTTCGTACGGAAAATCGTTGTTATTAATATTATCTTTAGAATTCGCATCCTCCACAAAAGCCATCCTTAAAATAAAAACAACTTATTATATGTACTATAAATATTGAAAGCATGACTATATAATTCATTTCTAATCAAATAACTGCATATTATACATACATACATAGTATAATATATACTTTGATGTTTGATTAATACAAGTCATTGTATACAATGTAGGTATATTTCATTTACAATTCAATATTTGTATTGTGAGTAGGAAATTTAATATCATAATAGCACTCACTTGTTTCCTGTTTGTTCCAAATATGAATTTAGTATTATAAAAACTGGTCACGAAACACATACAAAGCCTGCCACAGCAGTTCTACAACTAACCGGTTAAATTCGTTTAGGGAAAATGGTCACGTTGCTGGAGAAAGTGTCGTTTGTGTAGATAAAATTCGGCTTGAAAAATGTGGTGGGGAGGATTGTATCACAACGTTTAGTAAACCACAGCACTACAGTGAGAATGCAACTGCATTTTCGTGTATATACCTATAAGAATGTAGTCGAACCAGTGATCGAATAATATGTAATAAGCAAGCAGTGTGAAGACGTTACAACTGATGTGCACTGAGCAATTTAATTTTAATATTCATGAACTTTTTGTACGGCTCAAATGTGTCCAAGTTCCAAATTTTTGAGCAAGTCACGGATCATGATTATAGACCAGGCCACGGTGATTTTTTTTTTTTTTTTGAATAATTTATATATAAAAACAGGCCAACATACCAGGTGTTATAAAATCGTGAATTATTTCGGTTAACAAAAATCAAACACGAATTAAAATCATAACTTAAAAATTAAGTTTCATATTTACCTCTGACATAAAATTTAGATTTCCATTTGACATAAAATTTTTTGGTCAATTACTATACAAAAATAAACGATCAGTAACTAAATAAGAAGAGGTCAGAAATGTACTTATTCATGAAAGTGATCAGTTAAAAACAATATTTCATCTTGTGAGACACCGCGTATACCAACATCCTTGATTCTGGTATCTCATAATGGTCCAAACACTACTGTTCTACTTGACCAAGACCAATTTTGGTATTTACGCACCATTTTTTTTTAATATTGTCTAATAATTAGATATTAGCATCTTAATTTTTAGCTTGAAGCCCCGTGATGTGTTTGTTGTGCAGGAATGTTCAAATCATCCGGTGATTTATTTTATTATATACGTTTTCCGATTATCTTTTTGTATTGCAATTTAATCTAAGTACTAACCAGTGGTGGCTCGTAAGAACTCGGTAGAGATGAATCAAGCTGTAGTAGCTCGTTGACTATACCAGTGATCAAATGCAAACAAAAATAGCTTTACTGGGAGGTCTGCAGCCCGCAGCCCATATGGTCCACAAAAATAGCATGCATTTGGACTATACTGGGAGGGCTGCAAACCTGCAGCCCAACCAACCCTTTTATATAAATTACCATTTTGATATATTACAACTTATTTAATTAACTGACCAAAAAGGGAATTAGTATCTGATCATTTAAATACAGGCCTTCAAAGATATGTTCTTGAATGGGTACTTAAAATATTTAAAATACAAAAAAAACAACAACAATAGAAACTGTATTTGCATAATCAATTTTATTTCACATCATCTTTCATAATAGAATATATCTAAAAGAAAACATCATAGAACTTATATATATACATATCTGTATATTAAATTTTACAATCAACTCGAAAGTGTATACATATCAACATATTCATTTTAAAATGCAAGTAAAAACTAATGCAATTACTATAATGTAGATTCATAAAAAAATAAAAGTTCAAATATGAAAAAGCTTATAAAAACAACACAAAATGTTTTTTTTTTTAAATATGTATATGAAAACAAAAGATTGAACTTATTTAATTTCAAAATATTCTAATAAGCGTTTGTGATCAAAATGTATCATAGCTAATGCAATTTCAAATGAAAAAAAAAACCAAAAACGAAATAAATACATTTGCAAAATTATTTTGAACACATCCATTATATCGCTTAAAATAAACAGCTCAATGCTTTTGAAAAAATGCTTTTTTTTTGTGTAAACATCAATTAAAACACATGAAATTTTAATTTCCATTAATGTGTTACATAATTTTCTATCATCAATAAATATATTTATGTCTAAATACATAAAAAATCAAAATTTTAGCAAAACAATCGTATTATTTAAAAAAAAAAAATTAAAACAAGTAATTCATTCAAATGTAGTACGATGTTGAATCCCAGTAGTGAATAGCACTTTGGCTTTGTGTTTCTTTTTCTTCTTTCCATCCTTATTCGAGGATTCTTCCTGTGCGCTGCTGATGGCAACTTTAGTCACAGCCGCCGATAAATAATCAGCAATGTTGAAGTTGAATTCCGACGGAGGAGCGCACTCATTTTCACTATCATCGCAGTCGCTTTGAATCTTGACAGCTGTAGGCAAAGGGCGAGCCGGCCTCGCTTTCCACGTCCCTTCAGCGGAAGCCATCTGATAAAAATCAAAATCAAAATAAGTAAAATTTCATCAAGAACATGAAAAAAATACAAATATTACAGTTAATAAAAACCTTAGCGAAAGAAACACCACCATCACTAGACGGCCCCGGAGACGAATCAACAGATCCTTCCCATTTCCAATCAGACGCCGGGGGAGTCAATTCCAGGTCAGGTTGATAAGCCGGAAAATGTACCTCGGAATTAATATTAATTTCAAGCGAAGGAATATGTCCCATAATCACTTGTTCTTTTTGGGATATTACACGTTCTCTACGCTTCTCATCACGAGCTCTTTTATGCCGATGACGTTTACGATCTTCAAGTTCACCTAAAAATAATGCAAAATAATTACAATGAAACTCTCACAATGCGTTTATTATAAAATCATGTTTCTAATTATACCTTTGAAGAGCTTTAAAGCATCGTGTGTAACGAAAGGCGGTTTAAGATTGACTTCTACAAAGTCGTAGGGGCAATGAATGGGAAGATGTTGCAAGCAGCGAAGTCGGCGTCGACACTCGGCACCGACTGATCCTGACGCACGCTCCAAAATGATCCCCTTCAACTCGCGTGGAGCCAGGCTCAACGATCCCCACGATGCTTCTATGATACGTATATCCAAACCGTGCAAAAATATTGCTTGACCATCGGCAGCTGCGAAATAATAATGAATTTTCTTATAAAATATATATAAAAATAAAATAAAAATCATATTTGTGGCCGATATATATATATGTATATATATATACCTTGATAAAAGTAGAAACAGTTATCGTTTACGTTTGGTTTTTCAATTATAGAATCTGTCTCGATATTAGGCGAATTTTCAGTTACAATAACAGGTGAAAGTTCATCAATGTTATTCACAGAATCATTTAAAGTGTTAGAACAATTGTCAAATGTAAATATTTCAGGATCGTTATTGATATTAACGATGTTCTCTGGTTCGGCATCAATTTGGATGGCCGATGGTTTGTCCTCTACAATAATATCTTCGACGACATTGACAGCCGGAAGAGCAGCTTCCCTACGATCGAGCAGATGCAAAGCTTCAAGTATAAACTCTGGATGTTCCAAGTCATCCGACAACTCGGAGTTCAGTTCGTGACGCTCCCTTAGTATAATTTCAATGACCTGAAAAAATACGGAAATATTTACAACTAGTGTTGTGCCCGTTGATTCAACGGCTGGTTTCAGAAAGGAATTGATCTACGAATTTAAAAAGTATAAAATATAAATGTAAGGTAATTTAAAGGGACGCGCACGAATTAATAATAAAATGTTGATTGCGCGCATTACACGCTCGCTGATCCAACCCGTTCGATATGATGAATGAATTTGTGTCTTCGCAGACGTGTTTGTGTGTGTACACTTCCGCGCAGCGCATCTGACACTGACGTCACCCGTTCCAAGTCATGTGTTCAATATCAGGAGCACGTGTCAGACGTTTTAAACAAATTTAAATGCGCATAAACTGTCAGCATAACAATAGCGGATGCTTAAAATGCACCTATTTGTCAATGGTTTTAGTCCACGTGGACCACTTCACTCTGATTGGCTGTGCGCGTTGTTCGCGTGTATTTATTTTATCCACCACTTAATCGCCCCGCGTTTTGAGACACCGATTCGATTATTTTATGTTTGTGTTTAGTGTCAACCCTTGACTATATAACAAACTAAGGAAAAATATTGACTTTTTTTCAATTTCATTAGTATCACAGGATATTTTTAGACCTTACTGTGAATAAACCAAAATTAATTTCGAATCATAGTCTTAAAGACGAAAGAGCACGTACCGGTGCGCGCTTGGCGATTAAGTGGTTAAATATCTCTAGGCACAACAAATACTGGTGCTCTAAAATTTGTTTTTTTTTTTTAAATCTCCATACTGGTCGACGCGTCTGCCACATACCCACATACATACACACATCGCGTCCGTTTTTATATATATTATTATTATTATACTGAAAACGTAAAAAAAATCCTTTCAAAAACCTAAGCGCACTTTGCAAAATTACTATGTAAATACAAACCTCACGTGGAGATGCAGACAACAATTTTGAAAAAAGTGTAGACGGTTCCTGTTCTGACACCGAGAAGAGACGATCGGCAGACTTTTGCATCGGATTAAGTACAGGTCCAAGTGGAGGCGCGAGTTCCACAAACGTGCTTCCGCGCTTACGCCTCATCAGCTTCATTGTAATCTCGTCACCGACCGGAACATGATTGTGCCAAACGCCTTGAACGCTAAAGCATATAAATACATTAATAACAAAAAACTAAACGTGTAATATACTTCGTGTGACAAAGAAATATGTAAAAAAAAAACCTTTTGAGATTGTTTCTATCAATCGGTTGAAAACATATAGGGCACGGCCTGGACGTCTCCTCGGCCAAGGAAAAGTAACGAAGCAGACACGGCCAGCAGTAAGTGTGACCGCATCGCGTAATCCGTCCGGCCACCGTCTCTCCCAAGCAAATTGGACAAGTCAACGGCTCACTCACGCGTACATTCTGCAAGATTAAACAGTATATTACCGCATTCCAAATTATAAAACTCGTAACATATTGTAGTACAAATAATCACATACAATTTGTTCTATAAAATCCCAGCAAATTGGTATATCGGGATCGACCAAATAGGGAGTATAGTCACCATCGGATTTGACAACAAATTGGCAACTAAAAAAATGATTTTATATAACTATACAACTACAAAAAAATTCAAATTGCAATTATTCTCATATATATGTATATACAATACTAACTTTGATTGTAGAAACAATTCCTTGTTGTGCTTGTGCGTGTTGGTGTAAATCAGTCCGTGCGGTTTGCGATTTCCCCTGTTCGACGACTGACGATTGGCATCACGAGGTGCATAATGAAAGTTCAGCAAATGGTTCAAATTATGCTTTTTGCTTCCCGGCAAAAATACTGATCCTACCTCAGCATTACTCTCCTCTAGTCTGTGAATGCAATGTTGTTTTTAAAAACAATACTTTTCTTGAGTGAGTACTTTAAAGACGAATCGAGAGACGCTTACCGGGAGTCCTCCTTTCCACCCATAGCACATTCACGATAGGAACCGCGAGGCCTCGGACGCTTGTCGTACGATTTTCCCCGAGGAGCATTCTGTTTGCGACCATTTTCACTCTTTGTTGGAACATTGACGGGCGATTCGCGCTTTTTAGGACGCGGGCAAGCTTTTGAATTATAGGTATCTAAAAAAAATAAAATAAAAAATGCTTATTTACAACTATTTCTTAGTGTTTTTACCCGGCTTCGCCCCGGTATTTGTAATATAAACCCCTTAAACATGGCCAATCTAATAGTAAACATTTTGTTAAATTTATTTGAATAGTTTTATTTTATTTAAATTTATTTGAATATTCATTTGTTTTTCTACGAACCAACAATAGTTACAAAGTCTCTTTCGAAATTATATATTAGATAACAAACTAGAATAACCTATTAGTGAAGTAAAAATATATGTGAGATATAATGAGAGCCTATAATGCAAATTTTATAAGATATAGTTCTAAGCCCTCAACATGAGGCCACCACCCCCCCCCCCCCCAACGAATACAGTCTAAGAGACCCTTTCGTCGGAGAACGAGATGGTTGTTCATGAATATCGCACGAGAACAACCGCACATCACTGTTCTAATAAAAAAAACCACAATGTACAAAATAAACAACAACGCATGAACACATAAAGCGCGCATGCGTTAAGAATATAGTGTGAAAAAGATAAAGTTATAGCCGTTTAATCAGAGAAATGTTATAATAATAGAAGTGGCTTTAGGCGTCATATTGTTGTCAAGTGACGAATGTCCACAAAACAATCCTAAATAATTCTAGCATCAGTCGTATTTGATGGTTGGTGCTAGACGTATGTCCGATAAAAACTTCTCTGTTTGTTTATATTACTCGCAAGACGGGCAAGCATCGTTAAAAATTGCACAATACGTTCAAAAACACGCAATAAACAACATGGGATACATTTTTAAAAGTAAATTGATACAATTGTATTCTGTGCGTTGTAGCGTATTTAAAGAGACATACCGCGTAATATTGACAACAATTATTTATTCGTAAGGGCCCTTCTATTATTATAACATTTCTCTGCGTTTAATCAATTAAAATCTGACAAAACGAGTGGAGGGCGGAAAGTCGAACAAACGAGACTACTGGCCATGAGTTGTCATCGTCTCCAAAATTATTGGATTCTTAACCCTTTGAATGCTGACCAACGCCGATCAGCGTTTTGTTGACAAGTCCATAGGCTTGAAATCGCCGATAGCCGTTTGCATGTACAAAGTAAACAAGAATACTATCTGCTAAGCCTTTAAAGGTAGCATTGAAAGAAAAATGAAGGTTTCACGCATTTTAATACAAACTTTATTATTTTTCTAATATACCCAGCAACATACATAGCTCAGTAGTTAGCATATAATGCAATCAACTGAGGAGTCATGGGTTCAATCCCTAGCCTGGTGTTTCTGGCCAGATCTTAGATGTATGTGATTCCAGGTCGATCGTTTCCAATAATTTCCCAAGGATTCTAGGACATTTCACTGCGGGGACAACTCGGTGACAGATTTCATGCAACAATTTTTTAATTATACTGTACAGCAATAAAATTTTTCGAACGAACAAAATATATAACTTATTGTTTTGTTGATAAAAGAAAGCTAGAAAGTTTTCAATTAATTTTATTAAAAAAGAGAAACTACATATGTACGATTCAAGAAATCATTGCTCCAAATATTTGAATAACATTCAAATATTTGGTCAAGATTAATATTGTGGATAAAAAATATTTGCATGTATCTGTCAGTGAAAGCCACTGTGATTTAATGACCGGACATGTTTCCCAATTTATCCTCATTTATTCAATTTATTATTTCATTGTTGGAACGGTTCCAAACAAATTGGCAACCTATCCTCAATTTTCACCATTATTAGAATATAATTTCAAATTTATAATAATAATGTTATATAAATGTATATAAAGTACGTATGTATGTATGTACAAATTTTGCCATAGGTGTCGTCTTGGAGCAAAGCCCGTAATGGCACCATGGTAAAATATAAATTTTAAAAATCAAAAATAACCCAAACCTCTTCAAAATTAATACACATTCCTAAAAAACGCAATGGGTTTCTGAAGTTTTTCCTTCCTACTAGTTTTTATTTTAATTTTTTGGTATTTGTTTAGTAGTGAGGCTGGCGCTTCACGCTCGAAAACCAATTATTACGATTTCCTGCGACATCACGTTTCAACAATATCTCAACAGATGTCTCTAGTGATAAAATCAATACGTGCTCGAAATTAATACATGCGTCTCAATTTATTTAAAATAATAGCATCCACGAATCTCGTAAGATTCCAACGATTCCAACGTAAGTTCTATCAAATCGGGAAACAAGTGGTGACCCCTTTGAAACTATCTTCGTTTTTGCTGAAGAAATTTGAAAATTATACGTTATTACACATTGACGTATAATACACTAGATGGGCCCTGACGTGTGATTTTGGTCCGAGATCTTGTCTTCACTAACTGAGGGGTGCGGGGTTTAACTAGCGGGGAAGTTGGGAAAAAAAAGGTTTTTTCCCTACGACGCAGCGGTACCTACCTACCTACTGAGAGAAACTGTGCATGCGCCATGTATTTTGCATGCGCCAAAAGGGAGACCAGTATAAAGCGTGAGGGCGGATCTAGTGTATTATACATCAATGTTATTACACCATCTATTAACAACGCGTCGAAGCATGACGTCAAAGCGAGTGCGAAACGCCATGTCGTAGAAAGCGTAACAATTAGTTTTGAGCGTGAAGCGCGAGCCCAACTACTAAACAAGTACATTTATTTTTCATATTCTTTATTTATTTTCAATATTTGCCATATCTTTTTACACATATATGTAGGAATGATTTTTAAACGAGCCGAGCCGTATGTGTGGTTGGTCAAACTACTAGGGATAAAGTATGTGTGTGGTATGCATGGGAGAGACCGGATGCGTGTTGTTATGGTCACTTGTTGGAGAACAAGCCCGACGACATCATGTTATAATAAATACTTCTGACTTAATCTGCGCGTTTCGCTTGGAATCCTTCACATCCGGATCCTATATTCATTATAGTTATACTATTTTTGTTTACTGTTATCTTATTGCATTATTTTGAAACGAGTGACAAGCCCTCTAAGCCTATTGACTTTTCCACCTCCCAAGGTTGTATTGTTAAATAAATATAACATTAGAATTAATCTAACAGCTGATTGTCAATAAAATTTGATGTCGCAAGTGACAACAACACAATTACACATGTCGCAACGAGTCCACTCCCTAATAGATGTCTTCGCCTAGGATTAGGCCTTGCCTTGAAGAAAACCAGTATTGGACGAGCATGCGAGACATTAAACAGCCTATTAAATCCAGATAATGAATAAATATCAAATTTGAGATTAGATATATAAAAACGTGCATAATGTAAGAGTCTAAAGATCAAGGTCAAACATGAAAACAAGACAATCGATATAAGTTAAGACAATCTGTGACGTATGAAGACAATACACGCTTTCGGCGCGAGATTGCGGTTGAAACATGTAGGTTATGTTTGTTCAATTATTGCGCAACACAAATCGGACACGCAAAATCAGCTGAGGCCATGGGCCATGGGGTTGAAGATGCGTTCGTCGATGCATTCAAAATGGCCGTTGTTGTGAATGGAATTGGCGCGCAGCATATCCAGGCCACGATGTCGGGCGAGCGGGGCTCAGAAGGGTGGTTGGGTGGTTGGGTGGTTGGGTGGGTGGGGGTGTGACGTACCTGTGCGCTTAAAGTCGACGGACCCCTTGACGGGCTGTTTCTTCTCCATCGCGGAGACGAGGGGTGGGCGGGTGGTGTGGGGGTGGGTTTGGGGGCGGGGCGGAGCGCTCGCGCTGACAGCCAAAAGGCAGAGCAACGTCACACTTGAGCGAACTCATTTTAGCAAGCCATCCTCGACACGACAGGGGTGAAAAATGGGAAATCTTTTCTGAAGTATGTGGTGTGGGATGCAGGGGGGGTGCGGGTGGCGGGAGCGAGGGGCAGAGGCGGCTGATGAGCCGCCGACGATGTTTATCCGCCGATGGTCCTCGGCCGACAACACCCGAACGCGCTGACACACTTGCGCACTTTCCAGCCAATCACTCTATGTCGATCAAAGCTACCAACTGTTTCATCAATTTGCACAAAATTCTTCCTTTTCTTCTTTTTCCTCTAATTCCCTGCTCGCATCCGGACGTTGGCGGCCGCCTCGTTGATTATTTGAAGATATCCGCATCGGTCTTCGGTACTCATATCGGTCCTCGGTGCTCATATCGGTCCACATGCGTATGTTTCGAAGGCAAGACAACTTTTTACTGCCAATCCATTTTCTACTTTCTATTTTTTCCATTGTTATCAAACGGAGAAATTCATATTTTGTACCCCGTATCACGTGTCAGAGGTACTCCACCTTTCTCCGCTTTATGACATAAACAAGGTCTACCTCACGGGACCGAAAGTGAAAAGCTCGAAAACGCAAATATCGGAAGGCAAAGATCTTAAGTCGAAAGATCAAAAAAAAAAAAAGGGTGCATGGTAAACGGTACTATGTTTATATAATATATATCAGTGGCATGCGGTGAAATTATCTCTCTTTTTGTCATACAGCCTAGTTTAATGGTGCATGGTAAACGGTACATACTCACTTAATTTGCGCGAGCAGGATACAACAGGAACAAGAGGAACGGGCTTTTCCTCCCGTATTAACGTGCGCGCGCAGAATACGGGAGGAAAAGTGTAGAGATATAGCACGACTTGTGATATCACCTATTTCCCTCATCGAACTTAATCTGTACAAATGACATCATCGCGTCCTCTTCTCGTACACAAAAGTTAGCCGTGGCCGAAATACTTCATCCAGCTTACCCATAAAGGCGATTCGACTCGCTCCAGATACGTAATCACGAGTACACGGGAAATCCCAAGGAGCTACGCACCTACGCATCAAACATAGTGTGGCGGCTCGCTTATACGACATGGTCGAGTTTGGTTGCCTTCCTGCGAGTGGGGACCAACCCGGCTGGGTTCGGAGAGCCACTACTCACTCTGTCTTCAGCTGTCATATAATAAACACGTGCATTAACATGCCAGTCGTCTCATTCGTTCATCCTCCATAATAGAACACAAAGGAAGACCTCGACCCCGTCGGAATCTTCCAGAACGTGATCTCCCCAGCCCAGCTACGCGTTGCTCAAGCAACACCTTTATAAACCAGTGCATCGTCCCCAGATGCCAGTGAGCTTCAGGAACTCGACCTAGCTCGTTCCAGTGAATCCTTTACCTACTTCACTGTACATACAAATACACCTGTATTAATCGAGTAATAAAGATCCTCTTCAAAATTCAACTGAATTTCCATAGGCTGGGAAACGGTCCAAAACCTTCAACCAACCCCCCTATAAAAGTATGTTCCTCTTGTTCCTGTTGTATCTTGCTCGCGCAAATTAAGTGAGTATGTACCGTTTACCATGCACCATTTTTTTTTTGATCTTTCGACTTAAGATCTTTCGATTTTCGATCTTTGCCTTCCGATATTTGTGTTTTCTGTAATTTAACATTCTGTCTCGTCACGTAGACCCAGTTCTTAAGTCGAAAGATCAAAAAAAAAAAGGGTGCATGGTAAACGGTAAAAAAATCATCATCATCATCATCATTTACAGCCATTCGCCATCCACTGCTGGATGAAGGCCTCTCCAACACGCTTCCACTCGTCTCTGTTTTGCGCAACACTCATCCATCTCATTCCGCACATTTTCCTAATTTCGTTCACCCATCTTCCTTGCGGTCTTCCTTTTACTCTTTTGCCTTCTCTCGGGTACCATTCAAGCACTTCTTTTGTCCACCTTTCGTCCATCCTCCTAGCTACGTGACCCGCCCATTGCCATTTCAATCTCTTCACTCTATCCACTATGTCCACTACCCTTGTCATATTTCTCACCCACGTGTTCCGCTTCCTGTCTTTCCTCGTTATGCCAAGCATACAGCGTTCCATACTTCTTTGAGTGCATTGGATTTTATTTTGCATCTTGGCGTTCAGTGTCCAAGTTTCACATCCATACGTCATCACTGGCAAAACGCATTGATCAAAGATCCTTTTCTTCAGGCAGAGTGGCATTTTTGATTTAAAAACAGCATTCATCCGTCCAAATGCACTCCACCCTAATTTCATACGTCTCTCTATCTCTTCATTTTTACTACCAGACATGTCAATTATTTGACCTAAATATAAATAATTATTTACTACTTCTACTGGTTTATCATCTAAGGGGATGCTATCAGGCATGCAATAACTATTGAACATTAGTTTAGTCTTATCTACGTTAATTTTTAATCCTACTTTTCTACTTTCCCTGTCCAGCTGTGTTAGTCTGATAAGTAGGTCAGCTGAATCACGAGCTACTAAAACTATATCGTCTGCGAACCGAAGGTGACTCAAAAAGCGACCATTGATGCTTACTCCGGCTGTATCCCAATCCAATTTCCTGAAAACTCCCTCAAGCACCGCATTGAATAACTTGGGCGAGATTGTATCTCCTTGTCTTACTCCTTTTCCTATGCTAAATCTATCTGTACCTGAAAAAATTTTAACCGAAGCTGTGGCATTCTTATATATTGCAGCTAACAGTCCCACATAGGGTTCCGGCACTCCCTGTGTTTTTAGAGCGTTAAGTACTGCATTATGACTAACTGTATCGAAGGCTTTCTCATAATCGACGAAACCTAGGCACAATGGCCGTTGATATTCGTTGGCGCGCTCGATTAGTTCGCCAACTACTTGGAGGTGGTCCATTGTGCTGAAATTTGCCCTAAACCCTGCCTGCTCTATAGGTTGGTTCTCGTCGAGGATATTTTTCAGCCTTTCTGTAATAACCTTCGTGAAGAGCTTGTAGACCGCTGAAAGTAGACTAATGGGTCGGTAGTTCTTGATATCGCTTTTGTCGCCTTTTTTGTGTATTAAAATGATAGTTGCGTTATTCCATCCTTCTGGTATAGCTTGGTTCTGGATGCATTTGCTGAAAAGCCTAGCTAAGATATTAATTAGGGGGGGGCCGCCACATTTTAGTAAGTCAATGGGAATATTATCTTCCCCTGGGGTTTTACCGTTCTTTGCAGTTTTTAGCGCGGCCTCTACTTCGCTAGGCAATACTGCAGGAACCCTTTGGCCGTGTGTCGATTCCAGAGCGGGGAATTGGCCGTTGTCGTTCTCGTATAGTTTTGCATAGAACGTGTAAACTCTGTCTATGATTTCTTCTCTATTCCTAATTATTACTCCGCTCTCTGATCTGATTGCGATCATTTGGTTTTTGCCTAAGAAAAGATCCTGTTTGCACTTTTTCAGGCTACGGTTATTCTTAATGGTATTTTCTATTAGCTTATATATATATATATATATATATATATATATATATATATATATATATATATATATATATATATATATATATATATATATATATATATATATATATATATATATATATATATATATATATATATATATATATATATATACATATATATAGTGGCATACGGTGAAATTATCTCTCTTTTTGTCACACAGCCTTGCTTAATGTGCGCGCGCAGAATACGGGAGAAAAAGCCTGTTCCTCTTGTTCCTGTTGTATCCTGCTAGCGCAAATTAAGTGAGGATGTACGACGGGGGGAGAGAGACTTTTACCTCACGCCACTGATATGTATACTAACCGTTTTTCATATGTATGCATGGTAAACGAACATTTTCGACTTTTTAACATTCGGTGCTGTGACGGTCACCCATAAACAAGTACCCTGCCCCTCCCTATCATACCGAGGACAGCTTCATTTGATGCTTTTTTGGTCCACGGGATCTTTAGCATACGCCTGTAGACCTACAGCTCACTCTTTTTATATATTTTAATGAGTTCTCATTAGTCAAGCGGCTGTTTACTAGTGGATTTAAGTCCTGTCCGGAATCGAAAAATTTATTCGATTTTCTCCTTGAGGAATGCCACACTTTCAATATTATTAACAGTTTCACGCGTATCAAGATCCGCATTGATAGTATAATAGATTAGTATCGTGATAATTAGCTGTTTTAAAATCGACGATACTAGAATCATGAGCCGTATTGACTGTATAGCATGCACCAATGATTACGATTTTAAATCCAGATCGAACGTCTCCCGATAGAGTTTTTCAATCAATAACTTAATCGTTGTGACGGTTCTACTTTACCACTATAGGATGGGAGGTTGTGTTGTGACCGTAACCCAGCCTATGGAAACTCGTTGTAGATAACCAGCAGTTTGGCTTAATGGTAGCGTATATAATTAGCACCACTGAGAACCAAGGTTCGATTCATCAAACTGCTGGTTAGATTTGGGGATTTTGTGACTCCAAATCGATCATTTCTATATCAGAGATTGCCAATTTTATCTGATCATTGCTGAAACGGTTCCTGAAAAATTGGTATTAAATCATTTTCCTGATGTCACAAAAATCTGTGTGTGTATAATTTGTAATAATTATGCACAGTAATCTGAAATCTATAGATATCTCTATAGACATCTCTATAATTTCATATTTATTATATGTATAAAAATTGTACACAAAAAAAAAATCTAAAAAACAATCCATAGATGTCTCTATGATTATTGTTTCTGATTAATAATTAATCAGAATATATATTGTTATATGATATATATTCTGATTGCATAGATATGATTGTATTTATGATTTCTGATTGTTTATGTATTCTGTATTTCGTTATCGTACACCCGTATTGTCGCATTGGAGCGATCTGTAATGACGAGTGTATATTGATTGTAACAATAAAAAATAAAATAAAATAAATAAAATAACAGAGGAAATTTATTTTCTTCAGTATACAAGTTTATTGTCAGTACAGAAAATTCACGGGGAAGTGGGCTAGTTGCCTGCTTCAGAGGAAAGCCTGACTGAACTGCCGTCTGTGGCTGCTGTACTGGTTTATATATGGGTACGGTGATGTCATCTTGTTCTCGGGGATTCCTCCGGGTTCAAGGGTTTCCTTTGTGTGGGTGTGCCACAAGGTTGCTTGATGATTGTTTATCTGGAGCGAGTCGAATCGCCTTTATCGGTGGTCTGGATATGGGTGAGGTAATGTCACCTCGTTCTCGAAGATTCTTCCAGGCTCAAGGATATCCTTTGTGTGGTCGCGTGCCTTGTGTTTTTTGGGGTAATAGGATTTATGCTATTTCGGTTGTTCCCTTGAACTCAAGGTTTGTTTATCTGGAGCGAACCGAATCACTTTTATCGTTAAGCTGGACGAAGTATTTCGGTTGTTCCCTTGAACTCAAGGTTTGTTTATCTGGAGCGAATAGATGATTGCTTTGGCTTTGCTGAAAGCTCGTACAAGCTGTATTGTATTCCTACACCACTTTCTCAAATTCCGCTGGTCCGATTGTTGCAAGTAAACATATGCGTGCGATTTAATTTATTTATTTATAGGAATATATCACAACTTCGACGATCCAGATTTGAGGTGACATGACCGACATGACCTCATCACACATATACGCATCAACCAAACCTTGAGGCACAGTTGCACAAGGGATAACCTCGAGCCAGTGGGAATCATCCAGAACATGATCTCACTAGCTAAGCTACGCGTTGAAAAATCAACCAATATATAAACCAGCGCATCAACCCTGCCAGATGCCAGGAATTCAGCCTGCCCACTCCTCCAAAGTCAAGGAACTACCTCTTCGCCATACAAGCAGTGAGCTACAGGGGTTCATCCTGTCCGCTACAAACACGCCTGTATCTAGTCGAGGAACTACCTCCTTCGTCGCATTTACAAACACACCTGTATCAATTGAACAATAGAGATATTCTTCCAAGCACACACGTGTTTCTATAAACTGGTACACTGGTCAACACACCTTCCCTGCGTACATATTTATACCTATATTGTGTAATATATATGGATTTGTACATGTACATACAGCTGGCCATAGTGTAAATCCAAGACGGTTGTCAAACAACCGTCTTGCTCTCCGTCGGAAGGATCTCTCAGAATGTATTTGTTGGGGGGAGGGGGGCACATGTTGAGGGCTTTAAGGGTCGAATTTGTTGACCTTTAAATAGTGTCAATTTTAGCATGAAAATCATGCCATTTAGGCCAAAGTAATCATGTTAATATGGCATATACGAAAAAATAAAAATAAAATCAGGTGGGAACCCTACGACATGGTTAAACCAGGGTTGCTATCCTGCGATCTGCCACCGATTCGAGCATTGTTGGTAGATTCCATTTAATTTCCTCCCCGCCCGTCAAATTAAAAAGCGTATCTACACAACACCGTAGTTTCACTTTGACGCGCCCTCCCCCTTAGCCGTAGGGCCCAAATTTTTAACATACATATATTTTTTAATTTGGGCATTTTCATTATTATGAATATTTTGACGTATAACATGACATTTTACGTTATAATATGACATTTTGGCCTGCTTATATTTCCAAAAATTCTTAATTTTTTTCGGTATTTTTGTATTCAACCCAAAGCAGATCTTAACGACCTGTATTTTAAAAACAATGACAGAAACATCAAAAAAACCTTTAAAAATAATTTTATGAAAGGAGGGCTACGACTATAAAAATAGGCGTTGTGAGCGTGGCGGGCTTTATAGAGTTTCTATAGTGGGAATTCTCATTAATCAGTCAAAACATCATAATTTACCAAATTGAACTGAAATAATATTAAGCTTTTATTTTTTTTAAATAACATAAAAATAGATATATGAAAAAACCCACTTTTTAGAAATTTTCGTAGAGATAAATCGTTGGCTGGAGGCATATAATTTAATTATATTAATTACTTTAATAGGAACAAAAGCAGTCATAACAAATTGAATTTTAAAACAATTGAAAATATATACCAACGAATAGGAACAAAAGCTAAATTAAAAAGCAAAATTAAATTAAACATCTAAATTAAAAAAAAAAATACAAATAATACAAACAAAAAATACAATTTTTTTAATAAATAGGTTTCTAAAATCTATATTTTTTATACATTTCATTAGAATTAGCCTTTTGCAAGAGTATTTTGTTTGTAATTAGATAATCATACATTTGGCAACAATTTAAATCATAGTTTTCAATGCATTTTAGAATACTTTCAACAGTATCCAAAGATAGTCTATTTCTTTCATCTGTCATCGACTTTTTTTCATAGTTTATGTTATATATTTTTTACTAAGTTAAAAAATTCTGTAGGAATTTAAAAAGTAGTAAACCGGGACATTTGGGCGTCCCGAGAGCTTTGTTAGGGACACCGGGATATGAGCCTTAAAACTGGTGACAATCCCGATTAATCGGGATGCCTGACAACCCTACCTTGTATCTTACATACTTACGCAAGTAAGGCTGTGAGACAAAAATAGGGAGAATTTCAACTCACGCCACTGCTTAGTACAAATATATGTACTTACAGCATTTAATATGATTATTATCAGGTAATCGTATCTTGATAATGATATAACACAAAGGATAAACTAAAATTTTATTTTTGTCTGAATTATAAAAAAAACTAAATTTTACACCAAATTTTCGTATATATGTATACTATTATATATTTCTTTGATTTGATATAACAATATATCGCATTGTTTACTTTTGCTATATGTACGCGTAGTATATGTATGTATGTATATCATAAATAATATGTGCACTATACATATACGTATATATACAATAAAATTTAAATTTTAAATTAAAAGCTGTCCGTGGCTCACGACTTGACCAATCAGAGCAATTGTAAAGATCACTATAACAATTTACCGTGACCTTCTTATCAAAAAAAGTATGTTGCACTTTTGCACTGTCGTTTTGTTAGTTGCATATCATCTCACTCGCCCTAAATTCAAGATAAATGCTGTAATTGTTATAGGTACATATACACATACATATACATATGTATGCACATCATAACAGTATATTTCGTATTGAATTGGCACAGAACATGCAATATCCTTCTTCACGACACGTCCTCATCTCGAAGTAGCTCGAGCTGGTATCTTTTTATCTGTCTTGATTGGAGGTGCAAGACTCGACTTCCCGTTATTGCTTGACCATTCTCGGTCAACGAAACTGAAGGGTGTATCATTGTCGAGGTGTTTCATTTATATATTTTTAATAATAACGCGAAATCTACTAAAGATTTTTTACACCTTCGAATGGCTAGATAAGATAATATAAACGATACAAAAAACTATATACTATACTTATAAAAATACCAGGAGAAGGTCGCGTATATGTATGTATTTACCTATACTATCTATGAACATATATATACACATCGAAATTGATCATATTTGTTTCATAAGTGCTGACTTTTCTAGTGTGACATTGTTACTGATTATTTAGAAAGTTTGCCCTATTGAATCAAATTGGTAAACAAAATTGTAAAATGCATTTACATATTTAGTGAGTGACGCACATCCAACGTTGTGTACAACAGAACGCGAGCAAGTCTATTTACGTATAACAGTATATGAGCTTCCCAAAACATCCGTAAAACAGCAAACAGGATCAGTCGATTCGCTGATCTCAAGCAGCAAACTTCTTCACCAGCAATCATGAAGTCTCTCTGTGCTTTTCTGTTCACTATTGCTTTAACATCAGCAGCTCCAGCGACCTACGATCAAAGGCAAGATGGAAGTGTTAACGTCAGAGCAGATCTACAGAACTTTGTGGTCATAGCAGTCATCCCCAAAATGGAAGGAGGGTCTCTTCTTTTGGACGCTCTTTCGAAAACCTTACAAGGTAGAAAATCAATGAAGAACTTCAACAGACGTACACAAACTATAGACTCGGAGCAGATCGACGATCAAGAACCTGAAAAGATCGACGCTAGGGTTGCTGAACCTTTCCTAGAACCCAAGACCCCATATCATGTGGACATCAGCCAAGCGAAATCCAACTTAGCCCAGTTGTATCCCATCGAATCCAAATCTGAAGTGATCGTTCCACAGACGAAGTCAGCCGTTTCTCCATTGCTGGTATTGTCTTCCGACGAAAGTCCCGTTCCAAACGTTGTTGCAGTGAAAAACAATAGATACATGACGGAGAGAGACGCGAGGGTAGTTGAGGTCGTGAACCTCAGTGATAACTTATCGGTTGAAAGTGACTCTGTCGACGAAGAGACTGTCACTGATGTGATCGAGCCATTGTCTGAAGCCAGCAACGACAGCATCACCAGGGTAAACAGAGACAGTGGGTTGACACTTTTGGGTGCGATGGAACAATGTGGTCCAGATCTGTATAGAGATCATGAAGGTGTCTGCAGATTGATAGAGGATGTTGAACAGTAATTTATTATGCTTCAAATGAATAATTTTATTTTTGTATACATTTTTTAAATTTATTTTTTGTTTATTTATTACTACCTACGCCATGTATTTAAATTTTTTATAATAAAATGTTATTGTTTATAAAAATACGTATTTTTATTGATCAAAGCAATGAATGGTATATGTTTCCAAAATATGTATAACAATTTGCTCATATTTATATATATTTCTATAAATTCGTTCATTTTTGTATGAGCAGTTTTTAATTAATTTATTAAAAAATAATGAAAATACACATTTTCGATAAACTTAATACGCAGATAATGTTCTAAAAATAATATTAAGATGAAAAAAATTAACGATCTTGACCCCAAGTTTTTGATAAAACCGTGTATCATATACAAAATATATATATATATATATATATATATATATATATGTATATATATATATATATATATATATATATATATATATATATATATATATATATATATATATATATATATATATATATATATATATATATATATATATATATATGCAGTATATATTTTTTTGATTTTTAAATGCTTTTTATTATTCCGAAATTATGTTCACAATACATCTTATATCTATTTTAATAGCTACTGATCTACTGATCGTTTTCTATTTTACAATTTAATTTAATTTGGTTATTAATCATAATATTATATTATTCTAATGTTAATGAACAGAATAATAGGAAAAAGAGCTCAAAAACCAATATATATATATACATATATATATATATATATATATATATATATATATATATATATATATATATATATATATATATATATTTTATAATCTGCAGCATAATAGGAAAAAGAGCTCAAAAACCTATTTACAATTCTTATACTTACAGATGTATTATACGTAGTTGTCATTCATTAATTCTGTATACGATTCAGATTTTGCTTTCTAGATTATTTGTAATATCATCTAAACTAAATGACTTGACATTCTTGCTTATGCATTGTCTATGTATGCACAAAAAAAAAGACGCAACTCAATTTATTTATTATCAATCGAAATCATTACATACAACATGATTTAATCTGTTATTCTTTGTGACCCCATAGAAAGTGTATAATAAAACCATTTAGAACGCATGAATAACATTGGATGCTTCATCGCTTTGCCCTCTATTACCCATTGTGAAAATGTGTGAATGATACATTGTAAATAGCATGTATAAGTGTTTAAATGATTGTCACTTCAATACAAAGCTTAGACTTTCATAACAGTATATCTTCAATTGCTTATTTGTTATTTATTACTAATTATATTTTATTTTTTGATTTTTAAATGCTTTTTATTATTACGAAATTATGTTCACAATACATCGTATATCTATTTTAATAGCTACTGATCTACTGATCATTTTCTATTTTACAATTTTATTTTATTTGGTTAGTAATCATAATATTATATTATTCTAATGTTAATGAACAGAATAATAGGAAAAAGAGCTCAAAAACCAATATATATATATATATATATACATATATATATATATATATATATATATATATATATATATATATATATATATATATATTTTTTTTTTTTTTACTTTGATTTCCAGTTATCTTTTGAAAGTCACTCTTATAGTCAACTTCATACATAATATATTTCTAATCATCCTGTTTGTGTAATCAATTAAGTAATTTATTCTTTTCATTAGGATATATTTAAAAAAATATATTTTCTACTGTTCCCTGAAGTTAATAATGACATGCATTCATTAACCAGTTAACTGTCTTTAAATTAAATTTCATAAACTATTATATTATATTATAATAGCACTTTCCCCTTGACTTTTCAATGGATGGATATGGAATGGAGTTAATTCGGGATTTGTAATTGAAGTTAATATTTTCAATTTTTAAATATTGTATTGCCAAAAAAAGGAATTTAAGTAAGGAATTTAAGGAATTTAATATAAGGTATATCCAGCAGCGTGGTCTAGTGGTGAATGTTGAATTATTTCGTACTTGATGTTACGAGTTCGATTCCCCGCTAAGTCTCGTTGTTGGCCAGACCTTGATTTGTCTAGGTCGATCGTTTCTTATCAGAATTTGCCAATTTTTCTGATTTTCATTGAAACGATTCCTGTAAAATTGGCGTTTCCTTCCCAATTTTCTGTTGCGAACCTTTAGTTATTGTTATATCTTAGGTTTCGCCATATTGCTCACCATAGATGTCTTTGTGGTTGTTTATCGAATATAAAATTCGTATTGTTACATGAAAGTTATTCATCGTTATTTATCGTATTAATACGATGTTTGTAATATATGTATATTGACCATAGATGTCAGATATTTAGATTTACATGTATCTACATATGTAATAATTATGTGGACCAAGAAGGCGCATTTAGGGTTTACCTGTTAAGCCTTCCTGGTATATTTGTATATATGTATGTGAAAATATGTATATAAAAATAAAAATAAATAAATAAGGTATGAAAATAAGAACAAAACTATGTATGTACATTAATGGCTCGATTAAGTCATATTGTGGAGTCATCACCTTTGCGTCCTAATAACGCGAAATGTATTATAATTAGTTGCATGTAAAATGTTTCAGATGTTTGTAATGAAATGAATACAATGATTTCCTATGAATAAGTTTATTAAAATATTCTGTGGAGTATATTCAGACGCATACATGTAATATTTTTCTCTAATAAATAAATAAATAAATAAACTACATATAAATCCACTCCTCACTGGTGACGGTTTCTTCTCAGGATCGGCAGGATGAAGTTAGCCAGACGTCTCTTGAATCTGAAATTGTGATAAATTTTCATGTAATTTTATCTCAACCACATGAAGATTTTTTAAACTAATAAAATAACCGTTTTTCTTGCGCAACTACCAATCGGAAGTTCAGCAAACCGGTCTCAAGCGAAAGACGCGTATTTTCTTACTTATATATGTAAATCAATATTGGGTAATTTTATAAAATACTATGAAGATCACTCACCCGACTTTTTTTACCGAATTGGGTTTTTCGGGTTCGGGTTTAGCGCTGTTACTATTGTTCTCCACTGCTTCTTCTACCGTCGTCTTCTTATCTGCTTCCGTAGTTGCTTTCACGGGAAACTGGCCGTCTAATCCTTCATAATCCAATAAGCCTAACAATTCTTCTATATCTGATGAGGAAGACAATAGGGCTTCTGCCGGAGCTACAGCGAACAATACCCCATCGACGTTGATCCTGTAATTTTCAGTACCATTTTGCCTCTGATCGTAATGGTCTTCAGCGTCTTCTTTGATAGGAGCAGCAATTGCCGATGAAAGGTAGATGGAAGCGACGAAGATTACAAAGTGGAATCGGTGCATCTTGCTGTTCTGAATGCGGCTGCTCTCGACGTTAATGTAAACAACACTGAAGTTGCGAACGGCTGATGATGACCAGGTAGGAAACCGGCTCTCTTGGTTGTGTCGCCTTTTTGTCGCTATCGAACGGTACCCTGGTTTGTGGGTCATTTGAAAAGTACTCCAGCTCCATACTGGTTGTCTGCTGACTTTTTGCCTTTATGTTCGAGAGAGGCTTTAAGGATTTACGGTTACTCGTTTGACCTAATACCTCACTCTTTTGATCGTAATCTGCATTTCTCTGAACCGTGGTGGATTATTATGCAGTTGTGTTGGTGGTGCAACGACCGCAATAAACTTTTTCAATGCCATTAAGAGCAAGTCACTCCTTGGTGATTATCAGACTTCAGTTAATTATTGGAACACGGATGCGATTTTTGCAATCAGTTTCCCGTTACTAACGGTACCCTTGCGGATTTAAACTATACCATATGTATAAAACTCAGATGCAACAAGTCTCTGTTAAGAATAAGTAGAGTACCTTTATCTATTCTTAACATGATACTGATACAGAACCATTTATATAACAAGGAGTGTGATGCATTAAATTTAGGTGACCATTTCTTTCAAATTGAAAACCAGGACATTTTATCAAAAAAACATTTTTTTTCTATATATAAATACTTCCATTATTAAAAACTAACATAAACAGGTGCGTCATTTCAGCTTTTCCCAGGGGGAGGAAAAATTACTGACCAGTACTGACTGACTGAAAATTACTGGGGGAAGACTTTCTGGGGGGGATATGAATATTAACTATTTATTTTAATCATTTTTTTATTTATATATTTTTATCAATAAAATTAATAGTAAAATGATTTTAAAAAATCTATTAAGAGATTTGGATATACACATATTTAGTACAAAATAATTTCCTGAAAATATATACAATACATTTTTTTTAAATTAAAAGATTAGCATTAAATAAATGTTGAAAACTATAATATTATTATATAATCATTTTATTTACAATACCATTTTATTTATATTAATACATTAAACAATGTGGATAGTCCCGTTCAAATCTAAGGGGGGCGGCTGAAAATAATAAAAAAAATATTAAATTTAACTAACCGGAAGTGACATTTTTTCCTCAGAAAATTCAAAAATGTTGTGACCACACGGCTTTTCCACACCCCTTAACGTATCAAGTTGAAAAATTATATTTGTATTCTTTATATACTAACTTAGAGTTGATAAGGTTTTGGTCAGAACGCAATTTTATTACATAACTAAAACTTTTTTTGGACCGAGCTCGTCACACATGAAGATTAAATCCATCTCATTCGTTGTTTTGTGAGATAAAAATACGAGAAATAAAATCAGTTCGGATTGAACCGATTCAGTAAAATATTAATTTAAAACTTTTCATGAAAACAAACAATACACTCAAATTTTCAGAAAAATATAAGTTACACATCTGTTTCTGAGATAAAATAAAGTAAGGAGGACATTTCTAACAATTCGCTCCATAGGGTCAAACAATTTCTAAGAAATTTATCCAAGGCATACCATTCAAAAAACAAAATATACTTACTTCAAAATCATAAAACCTTTTTTTTTTCAAAGTAGCTTATTGCAGCGACTATTTTATTGGCCACTAAGCTACCCTATATATAAGAAATAAACGTAGCATTCATAGATCCATAGTATTTCATTTATCATTAAATTCATAATATTATAGGGGGTGAAACGAATGAGATGACTGGCATGTTGATGCACGTATTTTTATTATGGCAGCCGAAGGCGGAGTGAGGTAGCAACCCTGAAACACGGCCGAGTTGGTCCCAACTCGCAGGAAGATGACCGAACTCGACCATGTCATATAGCGAGCCGCCACATTATTTTCTAAATTCAAACTATTCCTAAATTTAGGGGTGGCGAATGCCCCCCACACTCCCCAAATGACGTCCCTGAATCACCTCCTGGAAGTTTGCTCACGTTATGCTGCATAAAACCATGCAGCATTGTATTGATTTTCCGATACGGTTGAGGTCCCCATTTTGTACCCAACATAATCTTAAAACCGTGAGGGAAGTCAAGTACCTGGGACACCTGCTGACGGAGGATCTCTCTGATGACTGTGACATCGAAGGGTAAAGGAGAGCTATTTGTGTAAGGGTTAATATGCTGGCAAGACGGTTTTACCACTCAAGTATAGTGGTTAAGAGACAATTATTTATGTCCTTTTATACTAGCCTCTATACTATAGAACTATGGACCAGATACAAGCGGGAGACGATGAGGAAGATAAAGGTTCAATATAACAACTGCTACCGTACTCTTTTCAGGCTACCAAGGGGTTGCAGCACGTCGCAAATGTTTGTGGAAGGGCACGTGCCTCACATTGAGGCCATTCTCAAGATGAGAGCGGCCTCACTACGTCTTCGTATATTTTTATATTCTAATTGTCTTCTTGTTACCGCGTCTTCTCATTTGCACTCTTCACTATATGTTCAATGGATGGAACTACTCCACCGACCGACTTAAATAGACATTAAATTGATTAATTAATTAACTATTCTTATTATTTATATATTTTTTTTTATTATTATTCAATACTATTGTATTTATTATTCCACAATTCTCCCTATCGTCTGGAATAAAAAAAATAATATGTTCCTGGTAAATTATTTGCCCAAAATTTGCCAATATTTACATTAAATGGAATTAAACCTGGACTCGAACACAAGAATGCTACAAAATGTTAAGTGTTTGGAAATATATATTATATATGTATATATGAACGTATATATGTATATACTTGAAATAACAAGAAGAGATCTAAAGAGAAATACATGAATGTGGAGCATGCCCAAGCTGAAAGACAGATGAGGAAATAATGAGCAGGATATAGCTAGAAGAATATATGACAGATGGACAGTAAAAGTAATAAAAGTTCATGGTTTATTAATTTATTAGTTTTTTATGTATCACGTTTAACATTTGTCGATATTCAAATTGATACACGAGCAATGAATATAGAGTGGCGCTACCTCTATTATGACATACTTCATGTCTATAGAAGTAGATCTATCATCATATTTAATTATTATTATAATCGTCATCAAAAATAACGACAAAAACATCTTACTCCATATTGACTTGTTTGAAATATCTAGATGTTTAAGAGCTTCATATGAAATTGGTACTATAACGACACTTGAGCATCATCTTTCATTAATTTTTGTTTGTTGACAATTTCATGCGTTGCTCAAAGCAAAAGTAGTCGATTTCAATTATAAATGAAATCTCAAATCGTACATTGAGAACACAGTAGTTTCATCGACAGATTCTTAGCATTAGATTTTATCTATTATGTTTCTATTATTCAGGGTAAATAAAACATTATTCTTCTTCATTTAAAAATAAAACATTTTATTATAATTGATAAATTGATATTTTATAAAACATGTAAGTTTTTTTTAATAAATGTATGTGGGTAAAAACAATATTTTAACACCATTAAATCAGTATGATCCATTTGAACAATAATACTAATCGTCATTCAAATTGCACCAGGAATAAGAAAAAAAATATTATAAAATACATTTATATAATTCAAAAAAATACATAACAATAAGCTTACATCTAAATTATTGTGTATAGAATAAGGCACTCTTAACAAAGGCACGTTACTTTAATATTTTTCAAATTTAACCGAATAAACTATGTATATAGAATTATACTCATAATCAGTTAAATTCATTTTAAGATTATAATAAAGATATATATAATATCATGATAATACTGAACATTGTCAATAAAAGATACGTAAAAATAAAATAAAAGTATTGCTTATATAACAAGTAATAATAAAAAGGCAACGTACATAATACATTTTTCCGACATACGTCAATAATTTTCAAGGAACATATTCAAACTAATATAAAATAATGTAAAATTAAAATTTTTTGAGGATACAGATAAAACATAGTAATTATTCAGATCCGGCAACTTGAATATATATCAGTCCAAATCGACTAATTTTATTGCTTAATTTCCATAGTCGTAAAGACTAAATAGATTACATAAAAAAAAATTCGCAAAGCGCAGTTTTCACATCCAATAAAAAATTGAGATCATCATAATTTTTCTTCTCATTCAACGAGGTTTACTGGAATTTTTATTGTTGGTCGGAATTTTATAGTCTTGCTGCGAAATTAGATGGACGAGCGACAGGAACGGATCGGACGACTCCATTTGCCACCGCCACAGAGCGCAACTCAGATATGACTGTATTTTATTCTTCGGCAGGTCTTGCGCAGCCTCGCACAGTCTGATGATGGGATTCCAAATGCGATTGATCACTAAAAATCAATAATAAATTGTTGGTATTAAAAATACATAAGATTTTTGGTAAAATTTACGAATGATACGCACTGAATGTTTGCATGTCGACGTTGGAATGCGTCGTCAGGTGATTCATCGTGATCACACCCTCAAACATGGAGGAAGATCGTAGATTTTCCCTCAATGAGGTTAAATGAACTCCCCCCCCAATTGCACACAAGCCGCCCGGCAAAGCAAACTTCTCTATGACGTGTAAGGTTTCGTCACACATATTCATCTATTAAAAAAAAAATTGTTAAATGCTGGAACTATATACATATACATATATTTTAAGTTAAAATAATAATGAATTGAAATAGTTAACCTTTTTAAACGTCGTATTGTTATTTTCAGATGGAAAAGAAAACGATCCATTTATAACGTGGAGCCAATATCGAGTTGGAATTTCCTAAAATGTTAAAAATAATTTTTAAAAATTTCAAATAGGAAATGTAAATGTGAAGATTATTATATCGGATATATTCCGTGATTAAAATCAGGGGCCTCATTTGGGGTGGGGGGGTCAGCCGCTCCTAGATTTGAATGGGACTATCAACGTTGTTTAATGTATTATTATGAATTTAGATCGTATCTATTATTGCAATGTGTTATATTATATAATATTGTAAATAAAATGATATTATAATAATAACATTACAGTTTTCAACATTTATTCAATGCTAATTTTATATTTTTTAGATTAAAAACAACGTTCAACGTATTTTCAGGAGATTATTTTGTACTTTATAAATATGCGTTTATACCCAAATCTCTTAATAGATTTATTGATAAAAATATATAAATAAATAAATAGTTAAAATTCATATACTCATTTTTTTTATATAATACACCCCCCCCATTAGAAAGTAATTTCTTACTAGTCGAAAGCTTTGCCCCCCCCCTGGGAAAAGCTGAAATGACGCCCCTGATTAAAATTTATCATATTTAGCTCTTAGAGAGCAATCCTATATAATTTTTTTTTTAATTTATATTTTTACCATGGTGTCATTAGGGCGAAAACACACAGAGTGGGGGGGCGAACAATGGAGACCCCAGAATTGGCCTAGCGGGACTCAGTAAGTGACCGCCAGAATGCTCAGAACCCGAAACCGTGAGACTCAATTAAAACTGTACGTGCCTAGACAATAGATACATGAACGGATCGGTGAGCAACTTTTCCTTTATAAGGAGGTACTTAGGCCATATCAGATTATTCTGGAACGAGCGCTGGCTACGTGTGGACCTTCTTAATTATTCAATAAACGACTTTGGCCTTTCATTTGGATCCTGAACAATACTTTTACACATGTGAAAAAAACACACCATCCCTAGACCTAGGTGATTCCCATAATTGAAAAAATATAGGAGAAAGTTGTTGGTTGCAAATGGATATGCATACAAATGCAACCTCCCAAACATATTCATTCTGTATGTTCACAAGGACATACATATGACGCCAAGGACACATGACGTTCCATACCACTATGTGTGATTTCGCCCTTACAGGTTGCCCCAAAGCGACACGGCGAAAACACACTGAGTGGTACGGGACGTCACGTTCTTTGAATCACCACTATGACTGTTTCACAGTGAGGGTTTTTCAAACCGAATTCGGGAGAAGTTGCACATGCAGAGTGCATATGTTTGGGAGCTCGCAAGTGTATGCATAACCATATGCAACCGAGATCAGACAAGTTAATCCTAAATTTCTTCAAATTGGGGATTCATCGTTATCGATCACTGCCAAGTAAGGATAAAATATCACCGAAAACACTTCATGAGGGTGATTTTTGGGACTGTGTATATGGGCATGCTGAGTTTTTTCGCATGTTTTAAAGTATCTAAAAAAAAAACACGTATCAATCAGTGTGTTTTCGCCCTTATGGTTATGTCAAATTTATAGATTATAAATTATATTCGAATAAAGGTGACAAATAGTAGATAGGTTGATTGCCAATTTGGTGAGGATCCGTTTCAACAATGAAATTAGATATATTGGCAAACTCTGATGATAGGAAGCGATCGAGTTGGAGTCACAAATATCCAAGTCTGACCAGCAGCACTGCAGAGCTGCTCCAAATAAATTCTTTTCAATCAAACCAGGGACCTTTTGGTGGTTAGCGTTAACGCAAATTTTATACTATTGACTGTAATGATAGTTCCGATTAGAAACATCATCCTGTTCCCAATTTAAAGTATTTTAAATCAATATACAAAACCACATTCACATTAGTATCGGCAAGGCAGAGTATCTTGTGTTGCGTTTTTATTGCGGAATCATTTTTGGAACTGACTGGATACAACTCGTCAACGAAATCAGGATACAAATCGACGAGCAAGACTATTCCGAATCCACCGAGTTGATAGAGAGGTCGTCCATAAACGGCTCGTTCTATTTTATCATAGATGCCGCAAACCACTTGTTTTTTCAAACCTAAATTTTAATTACAATTATATTATTTGTATATTAATATTTGTATTGACATTAATTTTCAATTACCTTGTCTTTAAAGAAACACCTGAGGCATGCTATTAAGTGATAATATAGTTAGTATAATGTGTACTATATACTCAATTGTTACGTGGTTAGAATCTTAGTTTAATAAGAAATTGTATATATATATTTACCGAATACATTTGAAAGGTGTTCATAGTCCATGTCTTGGCACCAGGCGAGGATGATTTTGAAAATGGTTTGCAGTGGGCAGTAGACGTTTTTGAAAAAGGAGTTCTCTCTAATTTGCACTTTCTGATTGCAAGTTTTGCACTGCCACTGATACTTGTCGACGACTTTGGAGGCCGTTATCACCATCCGGCAGTCTGGCAGACTCTTGGCACATTTCACCGACGGTTGGATCAAATTGAACTCTCTCATCCATTCCAGTAGATCTTTCTCGTTGCCGTTTCTGAGCATGGGCAACACGATCTGTCGAAAGTAGCCATAGTTCCTGAAGATAAAAATCATACAGCATTTTATAAATTACGGTAACCACTGACCAACCGTACTGCTCTCCAATTCCAATACCAGTTTGATATTGTTCGTTCCGTCTAATTCTCTTTATGTTGTACTTCATCGTACCGCTTTCAACAAATAAATACAGAAATTTTAAAAATATAATAAATTCAACACACCCGGTACAAGTATGAATCTATCCTTAATTTTCACTTCGTTATAACTATACATCTGTATATATATATATATACAACCTTCAATCTTCTCATAGATTAATATTCATTACAATTATTAGTATAATATACTAGTGGTTTTACCCGGCTTCGCTCAGTATTTGTAATATAAACTGCTTAAAAATGGCTAATCTAATAGTAAACATTTTATTAAATTTATTTGAATAGTTTTATTTTGTTTAAATTTATTTGAAAATTCATTTGTTTTTTTCATTTGAGAGCACATTTTGCGAGAAAATGTAAACAATGCAACAGGTATAACCTGGAGAGTTCATTTAGCAGTATGTTTTCCCTGTGTCCTGTGGATGAGTCACACTCGTACTCTTGTTCAGCTGTCGTGGAATCCGCCTCCATGGCGGAATCCTAGAGTCTAAATTCTCCAGAAAAAATATCTGGAGGAATTTACTCCCCGACCTAACCTCAACTCCCCAGTGAAGTTTGACGGACGGTTCAAGTCAACACATTTACGACCATAGTAATTTCACAATAAAATACATTCGATTTCATTTTTTATGAAATTAAATTCACCCAAAATGTACTTCTAATATAGGGCTGCCAGATTTATTGATATCCAAACCGGGACATTTTAATTGTACCTCCCCCCCCCCCCACCCCACCATCCGAAATTGTATTTGTTCATTTGCTTGTATGAATCTTTTTTCCATTTTACAAAAGATTTGGGCGCTGTGGCCATTAAGTATTATTTTATTTAAATAGATATATACCAGAAAGCCTAACAGGTATATCTCAATGCGTCTTCCTAGCAAGGACGGACTCAGGGGGGGCGATAAAAAATGCAATTAATGTTATAATTCATGATGTAATCAAAATTAAATGAAAATAATATATATATATATATATATATATATATATATATATATATATATATATATAATATATAATAACAGGTAGACCCCTTAATAAAAAAAAAAATAAAAAGCAAAAGCTCTTATAAAGTCTAGTGCAAAAGACACTAGACTAAGGCGCCGCAGAGTGCTCGAGTAATGGATAAAAAGTTGGCAATTAATGAATTGCCAAATCTTCTGATAAATTAAATTGTTATAAAATCTGCTTATGACCGACTGGTCGATTGCAAAAAAAAAAAAAGGTAGACCCCAATGCGTCTTCCTAGCAAGGATGGATTCAGGACTTGTGATAAAACAAAATGCAATTAATGTTTATTAAAATCCAATGAAAATAATATATATAAAAAAAGAGAGGCGATGTATGTAATACGTGTGTATGTTTGTGCGGTTCGATAATTACTTCTCAAATGAGAATCGCTAACAGGATAACCGCTCGCATGAACTGGCCAAATATTGGTCAAATAATAAAAATCTTGTAAAAAAAAGCATATTCTGTGCAATGTTTGGGCAGTTTTCTGTATGGCAATTTTCCTGTACGACTAATTTGCGTGCGATAGGAGATCCGCGCGAGCGATTTTCGTGCGAGCAGTTATCCTGTTAGCGATTCATATTTGAGAAGTAACCGTTTACCGTATGGGGATCTAGTCTTGTTGTGAAGGTCTTCTTCACCACCAGTCCGCCATGTATTATAGACAGGTTCGTCTGTGTTCGATATTAAATACAGCTATGTTCAATATGGTATTTATTTGGTAGTAACACGTATACACAAGTATGATTAATTGTTGGCAAAAGTTTGTCGTTCAGCGGTCTCTGGATATGGTAGAGTGTCGCTGGCTCGGCATTCAGCTATGTTCAGCAAGTCTCTGGATACGGCAGTGTGTTGCTGGCTCGTTGTTCGGCTATGTTCGGCAAGTCGCTGGATATGGTAGAGTGTCGCTGGCTCGGCGTTCGGCTATGTTCGGCAAGTCGCTGGATATGGTAGAGTGTCGCTGGCTCGGCGTTCGGCTATGTTCAGCAAGTCTCTGGATACGGCAGTGTGTTGCTGGCTGGTTGTTCTTCCAAGTCCGCGTAGTGAAGTGGTGGCTGGTCAGGAGCTGGATGTTGACTGGTCTTGTTTGGGTTGTACCTCCTTTTATATGGTTTCTGGAATGCTTGGTGGAAGTGGTTATTGACGCGTACGAGAGGAATTTTGTTTTCGTCGAGGCGTCGAATTTTCTGGAATGCTTGATGGAAGTGGTCGTACGAGCATTTAGTTTGTTGTTGCGGAATATTCTCGAAGGATTTTGGCATCGTTCCGCTTGGTGAATGTGACGAGATTCCCACATGGCTCTCTGGTGAGCGTTAGCGATGTGTGTGGATTTGTGGGTATCTTGATATGTTCACAAGTCTAGTCTGTCTGGCCATCTTATTTTTCTACCAGCCCTGGTGGTTGTTTCTGGTGGAGTCTCATTTGGTGCTGGTTGTGGTTGTTCTTGCGAAGTTGGCTGTGGCTGTTCTTGTGATGTAGGTGGTGTGTCCGGGTTCTGTAGAAATGCGGGCTTAACTCTGTCTATTGATACCGCTTTTTCTGAACCGGCTATGTCTAACCACATGTTCTTATTGTTTCGTCGTAAAACTTTGTATGGTCCTTCATATGGTGGTTGTAGTGGTGCTCGTACTGAGTCTGTCCTCAAGAATATGTATTTGCAGTCGTGGAGGTGTTTGTTGACGAAAGTTTTGTGTTGCCCATGGTGTTGTATCGTGGGTCTTATCTGTTGCATGGTTCTTTGTAGTTTTCCGGCAAATGTTGATGCGTCTATGGGTGGTGTATTTAAAAATAGGTCTGCTGGTAGACGAAGTGTTGTGCCGTATGTCAGTTGTGCAGGAGAATAGCCAATGTCTTCTCTGACTGCTGATCGTAGTCCCAGTAGTATCATGGGCAAAACGTCTGTCCATTTGTCTGTATTGCAGGCTTTGATGGATGCTTTTAGTGTTCTGTGCCATCGTTCTATTATTCCGTTTGATTGAGGGTGGTACGCTGTTGTTCTCTGACGTTTGATTCCCATGATTTTCATTAGTTGTGAAAATAAATGTGATTCAAATTGGCGTCCTTGGTCCGTTGTGATGGTGGCTGGAACGCCAAATCTAGTAATCCAGTTTTCCAGGAGTGCTTTCGCAACTGTTTCTGCAGTGATGTCTTTGATGGGGATTGCTTCTGGCCATCTGGTGAAACGATCTATGATTGTTACGCAATACATATATTCTCTTGAAGGGGGTAGTGGTCCGATGAGGTCTATATGTATGTGGTTGAATCTAGTGTCTGGAACCGATATTGTTTGGGTGGGGCTTCTCGTGTGTCGAGAGATCTTGGTTTTTTGGCATGGAATGCATGTGCGTACGTAGTCTCGTATTTCTTTTTTCATGTTAGTCCAAACGAAGCGGGTTTGTATAGCTCGTTGTGTTGGTTTTGGTCCTATGTGTGCTTGGTCGTGGAAGCTTGTTATGATTGACTTTCTGCATGATGCGGGTATGTATGGTCTTATATTGCCAGTAGATATGTCGCACCAAATTGGTTGTTCTATGTTTGTCAATCGTAGGTGGCGTAGTTCTAGTCCCGTGTCTGAATTTCGTAGTTCTGAAAGTTCTTCGTCGGTTTGTTGCTCAGCTATGATTTTCTCTATGTCCAAGTTTGGGGGTATTGTTATGGCTTCGATTCTCGACAAGGTGTCTGCTACTACGTTGTCATCACCTTTGATGTGTTCTATGTCTGTTGTGAATTGGGCTATGTAGTCTAGCTGGCGTTGACGTCTTGGTGATGCTGGTTCTGTTTGTTTCGTGAAGGCTGATGTTAAAGGTTTGTGATCAGTTAGTATTTGGAATTGTCGTCCTTCTAGCCAGTGTCGGAAATATCGTACTGATTCGTAGATTGCAGTTAGTTCTCGATCGTAAGTGCTGTAGTTTTTTTGAGCTGTGTTGAACTTCCTTGAAAAGAATGCCAGTGGTTGGTTTTCGTTGTTGTTTGCTTGTTGGATGACTGCTCCCATGGCGCTGTCTGATGCGTCGACCATTAAGGATAGTATTGCTGACTCTTTGGGGTGTACTAGCATTGTTGCGTTGCTTAGGTCGGTTTTACACTTGTTGAAGGCTTCCGTCATTGTAGTTGTCCATACGAGGGGGCTTTTGTCGTTTTTCTTGTGTCCCGCGGTTGCGTCGAACAAGGCTTGTTGTGAATTGATGGCGTGTGGGATGAATCGGCGGTAAAAGTTTATCATTCCGAGGAATCGTCGGAGTGATTTATAAGTTTCCGGTGTTTTGAATGTCGCTATGGTCTGTACTTTCTCTGGAAGTGGTTTAACGCCGTTGGAAGTAATTAAGTACCCTAAGAAGGATACTTCCGATTTTCCAAACTTGCACTTTTCAACGTTGATTACCAAACCGTAGTGTTTGAGGCGGTGCATGATGATTGTGATGTGCCTCTCGTGTTCTTCCTTGTTGGCTGATGCCACCAGGATATCGTCGATATAAGCGAAACAGAACTCCAGTTCTCCCACGACTTCGTGCATGAATCTCTGGAAGGATTGAGCTGCGTTGCAGAGGCCAAATTGCATGGCGGTAAACTCGAAAAGTCCGAAAGGGGTGATGATGGCCGTCTTCGGTATGTCTTCTGGTGTTACAGGGATCTGGTGATAAGCTTTTATTAAGTCTATCGTGCTGAAGATTTTTGCGTCTTGTAGTTTGTGTGCGAAGTCTTGAATTTGCGGAATGGGGTATCGGTCAGGTGTTGTCTGTGCGTTCAGACGTCTGTAGTCGCCACATGGGCACCAATCACCATTGGGTTTGCGGACCATGTGGAGTGGGCTGGCCCAGTTGCTCTTTGATGGTCTGCAAATTCCGCTCTCTGTCAGGCTTTTAAATTCTTTTTTTGCGATTTCTAGGGCGGCTGGTGCTAGTCTTCGTGGTTTGGAATACACTGGTCGTCCTGATGTTTCTATGATGTGTTGAGTTTTGTGCGCTGCTGTTTTTCTTTCCAGCTGTGGTGTTGTCACGGATGGAAATTGAGTGAGAATATGATGGTATTCGTCGGTGCTGGCTATTGTTGAGAGTCCAAGTGAAGGTATAGTCATGGTGTGTCCCTTTGTGGTTAGTCCTGTTACACCATCGATGAGACATTTTTTGTTGAGGTCGACAAGTAGGTTGTGGTGGCTCAGAAAGTCGGCTCCGAGGATGGCACGGTTGACATCGGCTATGATGAACTCCCAGTTGAAGTTCCTACGTAGTCCGAGGTCGAGTTTTACTGCTTTTGAACCGTAGGTTTTTATTATGGTCCCATTAGCGGCGTGTAGCTGAGTGCTGGTGTTGTTGGATTTGTTAGGTTTGTTGGATTTCTTGCTGTTTGGTGGTAATGCGGATATGTCTGAACCAGTGTCGATTAAGTAATTCTGGTCTGTTGATTGGTCCCAGATTATTAGTCGGCATTTTTGGGTACCGGGCGCTCTGTTTGCCGTTTCTGAGAGTCGCCGTTTTCGTTTTCCTTGTATTGGTATTTGCAGGGTGCTTGGCATTTTTGTGCGAGGTTTCCGAATTTGTGGTGGAAATAACAAAGTTCTCCTTTTGTTGTAGATTGACCTCTGGTGCGTGAGCGGCTTTCTGTGTGGTTGTTCATAGTCCGGTTTTGGCTTCGGCTTCGGTTGTAGGTCGGGTTTTGCTGTTGGCTGGGGTTTCTGAGTTTGAGTTGATGAACCTCTCTGGCCAGGTCGATTAGGAGGCGCTGTTGTGATTTGACATGATTAGTCATCTCGAGCAGTAGAGGATCTGGTGTTGTTTTTGGGTGTGGGAGCGTCTGCTGGTTTACTGAGTTCACTTCTATGTTGTGGTAAACTTCCATCAGTTGATCTGCGGTGAGGGCGAGTTGTTGCAAGGTTGGGTCTGGTATTGATTTTAGGATGGCCTGGGCGTGTTTTGGAAGTCGTTGTGTCCATAATGTCTTCACTATTTGTGAGTCTTTTTGCTGCGGGCCGGCCAGCTCCTGCATCTGTCGTAGCAAGTGTGATGGTTTTTTGTCGCCTAGTTCGAAACCCGTGAGAAGTCGTGCTGTGCGGCGCTCCAATGAGTCTCCCAGTCTTTCTAGTAGTGCCTCCTTTAATTTTTGATATTTGTTCGCTGCATTGGGTCCCGTCACTATGTCACTGACGAATGAGAGGGTGTCGTAGTCCAAGGCGGTGACAAGGCAACCGTATTTCGTACAGTCCCTTGTTATATTTGCGCTGTCGAAGTGTGCTTCCGCTATGCCGATCCATAGCGAGATGTTCTCCTTGAATACTGCTGGTAGACGTAGTGCGATGCGGGCTGCTTCCAAGGGTTGTGGTTGCTCTTGTTGATTTTCGTTCTGGGCTGCTGGGATGTCGTCTCCGTTTACAGACATGATGTTAGCAGTTGTGTAGTTTGCTATGTGGGCTGCTTTGTAGGCTGCGATGTGGGCTGCTATGTAGGCTGCGATGTGGGCTGCTATGTAGGCTGCGATGTGGGCTGCTATGTAGGCTGCGATGTGGGCTGCTATGTAGGCTGCGATGTGGGCTGCTATGTAGGCTGCGATGTGGGCTGCTATGTAGGCTGCGATGTGGGCTGCTATGTAGGCTGCGATGTGGGCTGCTATGTAGGCTGCGATGTGGGCTGCTATGTAGGCTGCTTTGAAGGCTGCGTGGCTCTTAGTCGGGGGTCACCAGTTATGGGGATCTAGTCTTGTTGTGAAGGTCTTCTTCACCACCAGTCCGCCATGTATTATAGACAGGTTCGTCTGTGTTCGATATTAAATACAGCTATGTTCAATATGGTATTTATTTGGTAGTAACACGTATACACAAGTATGATTAATTGTTGGCAAAAGTTTGTCGTTCAGCGGTCTCTGGATATGGTAGAGTGTCGCTGGCTCGGCATTCAGCTATGTTCAGCAAGTCTCTGGATACGGCAGTGTGTTGCTGGCTCGTTGTTCGGCTATGTTCGGCAAGTCGCTGGATATGGTAGAGTGTCGCTGGCTCGGCGTTCGGCTATGTTCGGCAAGTCGCTGGATATGGTAGAGTGTCGCTGGCTCGGCGTTCGGCTATGTTCAGCAAGTCTCTGGATACGGCAGTGTGTTGCTGGCTGGTTGTTCTTCCAAGTCCGCGTAGTGAAGTGGTGGCTGGTCAGGAGCTGGATGTTGACTGGTCTTGTTTGGGTTGTACCTCCTTTTATATGGTTTCTGGAATGCTTGGTGGAAGTGGTTATTGACGCGTACGAGAGGAATTTTGTTTTCGTCGAGGCGTCGAATTTTCTGGAATGCTTGATGGAAGTGGTCGTACGAGCATTTAGTTTGTTGTTGCGGAATATTCTCGAAGGATTTTGGCATCGTTCCGCTTGGTGAATGTGACGAGATTCCCACAACCGTTTTTGCGGACGAGTCAACCAGTATGGAGGTTTCAAAAAAACAATTTTTTTGTATGCCAGGATGTATTATTATATAATAATCGATTTCGATTTTGATTTGGATATTTGATTTCGATTTTGGTTTCGATTCCTTTTTCAGTTCCAGTACCGGATCCCGATTACATTTTCAGTTCCGGATCCTGATTCCTTTTTCAGTTTCAGTTTTTCAGTTCTGAATTACTTTTTCAGTTTTGCTTGCCGATTACTTTTTCATTTCCGGATCCGGATTCGAAATTAACAATTAATTAATTAATGAATATTCATAGAGATATACATATATGGATTTAGACTTGTACATACATTTTTACATATTTTACATAAATCAAAATCAGAAAAATGTGGCAGCGGGTAGAATGATTTTTGCCAATTTGAAGGAGGAGGATTTATCGGCCGCTCTTTAATTTTACCAGCATTAATAAACCATATCAATTCAGGGTATAGTGTTGAAAATTTTAATCACAATAAAAATTAACCATAAATACAAAACGTTTCGTTCTGAACAGAACCAGATGACAAGAGAGACTGGACGTTTTCAAGTTCATTCATGAAAATATAGTGTTTTTACCCCGAAGCCCACATCTAGGAAATTTTTCTTTCGATGACCAACCAATACTTAACATCTTTGAAGAAATACATCTGGTAGTCACAAAGATAATAGAACATAAAATACCTATCTCTATGCGGACCAGAGCTATACCTGCTCTCCCGCTATTTCCCCGAATTATAGTTCAGGTATGTTACAAGTTGTCCATAACTTGAAACAGCAATCCAAAAGTATGCAACAAGACAATCTAAATGCATTTTAAAAAGTATGATGTCTTGTTTCGTATTTTTTAAGGAACATACTTTTTTGGACTCTTGTTTATTTCGGCCGCCTTTATAATACGGGCGCCTGTGTGCGTTGCACACATTTTTACACATGGTAAACGTGGCCGTGCTGATAAGAAACGATCGACTTGGAGTCACAAATATCCAAGTCTGATCAGCAGTATGAAAGATTAGCACGTGATCGAACTGCTTATGATTATTAAATAAATCTAGTATATAATTTTGAAAGAGACTTTGTAAGTTTTGGGTCGTAGAATCCGTGACGTCATCAAACAAATCAAATTTTCTATGCCGACGATATTGATATCGTTGAATATTATTTTTTTTCGATTCAAATAAATTTAATAAAAAAAAACAAATGAATATTTACTATTAGATTTAGCCATTTATTTAAGCGGTTTATATTACAAAAACTGAGCGAAGCCGGGTAAAACCACTAGTATAAAATAAAACAAGAATTAAAGAAGGTACACAGGCACAGATATAACAAGAATGATAAAAAAAACCTTGTAAAAAGCGTAAACTTAACAAATTACATTTAAGATCTTTCCTTTTATAAACTACATGTAGTATTTCCTTTCTTTTTTTCCAGTTTAGTTAGTTATTATTATTTTAATATTAGATGAAATTAATTATATGTATATGTAGTGGCAAAGAAGATTGAGAAAAACCTTGATGTTTTCAATCACGCTTTTTTAGCCATGGATGTGGATCCACGAGAGATTGAGATTCATGCATTTTTTTTGTAGTTTCGTAACTGCGGGGGGTCGATATTTCTTAACAATGAGAGGTCAATAAGCAGTTATCTGAAACCGGGACATTTGACTGTCCCGAAAGATCCTTTCGGGACGCCGGGATCAGAAGCGCGAAACCGGGATCGTTAAATAAGCACGCTGGACTCTTTTCGTGGGTGTAAAAAAGAGGCGATTTTATAGATGTTTGGCGGCTCCTAGCTCCTATAAAAAATAACTAATCAAAAAAATAAAAGCACATATGCATGCCAATGGTGGATATCCATAGCATATAAAAAAATAATTTCTCTAGTGCCATAATTGAGGAAGGGAGAAGTGTAATACGTTTGTATGGACAAGGCGCTGGTATCCAGCCCTCTTAAGAGGGATGTACACCCGAAACCTTAATTTTGTTGCCGTTCCTTCCTTCGATATATATATATATATATATATATATATATATATATATATATATATATATATATATATATATATATATATATATATATATATTGAGTGAATGCGACAATATATATCAATATATATATTGAGTGAATGCAACAGTTGCGCTTCGACCAGATAAAACGTATTTTAAATTGACAAAATCGAGGTTTCGTATTCTCCTATTTTCTCCTCCAAAACTGGACCAATTTTTAAAATAATTTCATCATCGGTATGATAAAGATATTTTCTGTGCAATTATGTGCGTATTTTTTTTTAAATCGACCGTTAAATAAGCACGCTGGACTCTTTTCGTGGGTGTAAAAAAGAGGTGATTTTATTGATGTTTGGCGGCTTCTAGCTCCTATAAAAAATAACTAATCAAAAAAATAAAACGATAGATGCAACTCAATGGTGGATATCCATAGCATATTAAAAAATAATTTCTCTAGTGCCATAATTGAGGAAGGGAGAAGTCTAATACGTTTGTATGGACAAGGCGCTGGTATCCAGCCCTCTTAATAGTATAATTTGTAACTACATATGTATGATGTCTTGTTAACTTGAATATTTTTATTTCTATTTTTCTGGAATCACGAATATATCATTTTTAGTGATTCTGACTCCTATTTTATAGAAATAATTTATTTATTATGGATTATGTAATTAATTTATAATGTTACAATAAAGATAACATAACATAATGGTGTTTCGAAGAAAAGTCTGTTTTCCGACATATGTACTTAAGTCATATCTATTTATTTATTATTAATCTCATATATAATACATATCAAAATAACAAAATAAATTTTCTACAAACTAACAAATTATTTGCTAACCAATCGTTGCCTTTTAACATCCTCATCGCCGGTGTCCATCTTTTTCGGATAGTAAATTTTTGGACTGGGCAGCGGCAGCGGATCTTTAGATTTACACCTGGAATGTAAATGAATTCAAATTACTAATTCAGCGAATGTTTTTGTAAGAAAAAAGTATTTACAACTTGTTTTTTTGTAATATTTTATTAATTTATTTTTCTAGTCCAGATAAGTTTAGTGTAATGAACTTTCTTGTGTATGATAACCTTTTTTGCACTTTCGCTCTACATATTAATCTATTTGGTGCATCTGTTTTATTTACAATACTTACATTAATGATTTATTTATTTTACGTCGAACTTTCTTCTTATAAGATTTAATATTTAAAATTCATTTGATTTATAGGCCGTAATACTATTTATACATTTAATGATGGAGTATTCAGATATATATGTAGTACATTTTATCATTTAAATTAAACTTTGGTTTGTAAAAAAAATGTTTTGCTTTATTTCTATCTTGCAAAGGTTATCAATTTTCGAATGGTTGAATTCAAATTCGATGAAAATGTCAATATTTCTCAAAACAAATTGCTACTTGGAATATTTTTTGATTATTATTATATTATGTAGATATAAAGTTTTTATTTTATGTACCTGTTATCTACTATTCTGGCGCAAACACCGAGTATATGATGCGGAGGGTCTACTTTATACAAAGGTTTTCCAGTAGCTTCATCAATGTAGTCACTATAAGGCATTTCTCTAATCATTATCCAACCTTCAGCTGAGAGCAATCTCCATAAGTAGTCATTAACGGCCTCTCCGACTATGATCTGAAACGTTTTCATCCAAAATTGTAATTGTAAATAAGTGTGGCCGTGTTTAAAAAAATAAAATAAAATTATATACCGGATAATCAAAGTCTCTGGCTGTTTGAGTCAACTTATCAACGAGGACTTTTCCCAAACCAGAACCTCTGTATTCACGTGTTGTAGACAGTAGACGGCATTCAAGAGCTCTATCGATACCAAATCTAAACAGATACAGACAATCATAAACAAGGGAACATAAACAAGGAAAACATTAATCAATAATTCAAACAAATTTGCCTGTTGAATAAATCCATCTCTAAGAGTAGGGCTAAAAACATGAAATCCATTCTTTTATATTTTTCATTGGTTGATTTTTTCATATTTTCTATAGCGCCAGGAATGGAACTCGGAGCTAATATACCATTTATCAGCACACCAGCCAACTAAATTCAACGGCTTATATTAATCACAAAAACTTAATTAATATTAACATATAGTTATTTTTTTTAAACATTGCAATCCTCACTTTATTATCTTTCAAGACAATCGTTGATACACCCTCTTTCATGCTTTCCAAATAGACATTATCGAGCTCGACTGGTGCCCGTCCAGTGCCCACAAGACCAGCAGCCCTATAAAGGGGAACATCCATGTAGGATGTAGTCCTTAGATGATCGAGAGCTTCTTCATAACGATCTGGTGTCAGAGGTTGAAATTTTAATGTGGACAACCTGAAATTTCGTTGATAAATAAAATAAAAAATGGTTGTCATCAAATTTGGAATGGATTGATTGAACTTGAAGTGATTTCACAATTTGTGGAAACTTTTATTTAAAGTTTTACTCCATGATATAAATAAGCATATGCTACTGTCTATAAGTATGTGAAGAAATAATTGAAAAATATAAAGCACATACCTCCTGGTTTGTTTAACAATTTGTAAAAAAGATTTTCTCACTGAAGTTAGCATGATTATATTTAAATAACTCCAAAATACATTTGTTTACGCTCTTAGTGAAAGTTATTTATTATTATATATTATCAATCGCAAAAAAAATCAATTCAAAGAATTTTTCTTTCAATACGATTCACGTAAGATGAACATAGTAAAAAAAAATGTGTCTCTTTAACGTCTGATAAATAACTGACCCGATATTGGCATACTATTGTGATATATATGTAGTGTATTTACGAGTTCTGTTTACATTATATTTCGCTCATACAGCATAATGCTTTATCTATGAAATATGTACATTTTCAATTGCGGCAATAATTTTAATTATATAAACATGCATTTAATGTTTCATAAAATCTCACACAATGAAAGGTTTAAAATATATATTTATAATATTGAATTAAAAAATATATTTTTATTTCTATTCATTCACATGTATCATAGCATCTTTATAATTTTGTTCCTACAGTATATTTTCGCATTGAAGTATCGACTTACATCGGTAGATGGCAAGTGTTGGAAAACATTAAAAAGTTATATATTGAAAACTTTGAATTATCGATGGATCTATACTATGTACATACATATATATATATATATATATATAGATATACATATTTATTTTATAAATAATATCTATATTTCTTTTGTCCATGTGGTACTCATTGTGACTATAAATAATAATTTACTGTAAACAAGTTTAGTACATATGTAAAATTGATTCAATTTCACGGATTATTGAATTATGTACTTGTGAAAGTAGTGTGGGGTCGTAGTCGGAGTCGAAAATAATCAACCGACTCCCGACTCCTTTTTATTATTATTTTCTTTATTACGGTAGAAGTCAACCGGAGTCTCCAATTTTATTGAAGTAAATCCGCTAATAAATTAAAATTTATTAATTTCTTTATAAAAATCATGAATTTAAATTACATTATACATAAAATCGTTGAATTCAACTTTTTTTGTTAAGCCGATTGTTTCCTCCATTTCATACTTATTTTATTTGCATTCTCTTTCTTTGTTTATTAAATTGATTTTTTTATATATGAAATTCATACAAATACACTTGGAATGTACTTAATTTTTATTTATACCTATTTTATTGCCAATAATTTAATATATTGGAGTTACATTTTTCAAATTTTGAATATCACTTTATATAATATTATTTTTATTACTAATACTTTATACGTTGGCAAAAAAAATGGATATTACTAAAATCTTTCAAGTTTAAGTCGGAGTTTGGAGTCGGAGTCAGAGTCGAATCATAATAAAAACTCAGGGCTGGAGTTGGTAAATTTTGAACTGACTCCACAATCTTAGTAAGTATTCTAATTAAAAACTAATGGTGAAGCATTATTGAGAGGGGGGCATTCAAATTGAAAATATAATAAATAAAAAAATAACTTGTTAAAAGCCCTGAGCCATAAATTTTAGGGACTTATTTTCTGTATAGATATATTTTTGAAAGTTAAAATTATGATTTAGAAAAATTAAAACACATGTACATATACATATATGTATATGAAATTATATTTGTCCAGGGAGGAGGGGGGGTCATTTATTTATTTGCTTGTTTATACGGTCAAAAAAATGACCATTTTACACAAAGAAAAAGAAAATAGAAAAAAATATAATAAAATACAAATAATAGTAATAAAAATATAAAGAAGACAAAAAAAAAATTACATTGTACCATGGCACCCCCCTTGGATCCATCTGAGTGGCAAAGGTCATATACGTATTATTAACTCGTGATTTTACAAAAAAATACCTCGATATATCAGACGACTAAGATTTTCAATATATCATGAGACTAGGAATTGAAAGCAAATGTGGACAATGTCGATATATTATAATGTACAATGCATGTTTTAATTTTTTTTTTATATCATTAGAACATCAACAATCAACATTAAATAAAATAATGTGCGAAAGACGCAAATTTCATACCACCCGTTACGTTACATAAAATTAGTTTCAAGATCCCGGAAGTGATATTGTTAAATTTTTCAGCTACAAAGTTTTGTCGGAATTTTCAATTTGAAGACGCAAAGCTGAATTTATCAAAATGGTGTATTTGCATATGCAATGAGAATTTTTAGATTTGCTATCGATTCTCACACACAACATGATAATATACCTACCTTTGTATTGTCTGAAGCCTAAACGTATCATTGACGTGCAAATAAACAAACCACCATGTGTGTGTTCATACCGAGACGCATATTAATGTCTGGGAATCGAATCGAGTGACACACGTCTCACTAGTAGACTCGAACCATTACATTTCGTTACATATGGGTTTTACCCATGCGAAAGCCAACAGCACTCGGAGTTGCTTGACGCAATTGTGTCACAGATTGTGTCTGATACGAACGTGTAGCAACTTCACGACGTCCAGGAATGCATTCCGGGAAATCAATGTGTTCAATTATAAAAAGTTGCACTAACTAACTCTATGACAAGTCCTGGGGTATCCATTCTTGCCACATTACAAATTTTATTCTCGTTGCAACTGCATTTTTCCTGTTAGATGGGTTAATTGAACGCTTAAAAAAAACAGTGTTTTTTAGTTTTTTAAACAAGGTTCTCGCTCCTGTTGAGTCGAAGGATGTTATATTACATACATAGATTTTAGATTTGAAAACATATCACATGTTTAAGTTTAATTCGAAAGAATTAAATAGCAATTATATATATGTATATACTAGTGTTGTACCCAATGAAATATCATCGCATGGGTGTTGGCATATTAAGTTATTAAATAAAAATAAATGTTTTGGTCCTGTGTTCGATCCGCACGCGGTCGAATTTTTCTGATTTTCATTGAAACGATTCCTGCAAAATTGGCTTTCCCTACCCATTTCTCTCGCGAAATCTTGAGTTATTGTTATATCTTAGGATTCACCGGGGTTCTCTCCATAGATGTCTCTGTGGATTTTTATTGTATTAATTCGTATTGTTGTATAAAAATGTTTATTACGTATTGTATTCAATGTTTATTGATCGTGTTGTATACGATGTCTGACTATAGATGTCAAGTATGGTTTCGAATTATGTATTAAATATATATATATATATATATATATATATATATATATATATATATATATATATATATATATATATATATATATATATATATATATATATATATATATATATATAATTGCTTGATGTCTATAGTACATTCGTCGCATTGGAGCGATCTTTAATGACGAATGTATATTGATTGATTGAATGAAAATAAAATAAAATATAAACAATATAAAACACCAATAGAATTTTTTTTAATAGATGGCGCTAAATGCTCAGAGACTAGTTTTCTTAGAGGAAACATTGGTAGCAAACAGTATATAGAGAAGTTTTTTTTCTTTCGTAATTATATTTGTACATTTTGTTGGCAGTGGTTTAGCTGTGACGTACTTATGTACGTCGAATCAAAACGACTATTATAGTACGGCGAGCGTTATCTCAGATACACACGTAGACACACACAGGACAGCGATATTATATATACATATGAAACATTCAGAACTCATTGAATGTTAAGAATCGTTGGCATCAAAAATACATGATACAAGCGAAAATGTCTTTGAATAAATATAAACATTCAAAAGGTCACAAATCTAAACAGCAAACTCATCCAGCAACAAAAGATGTTTTTAATAAGGTTTCAACATCCAAATCGTGTCCTATAATAATAATGTTTTGACAGTAAAATCGCTCGAAATCTGTGCCACACAATCGGTCAAAAGTACAATTGTATGAATAAAGTACGATAACCTTTTAGGATTATTATTCACGCCGTAATGTTATACCTTGTTAAAAGATACGATAAAGTCGTGATTGGATTTATCTGCATCTATTGAAAGTTCTGAAAATGGATTCGATGCAACGGACGTCAGTGTGTTAACGCGTCAAGGTGCACACTATATAAACAGGAACATTAAAAATATGTACACATATGAATATGGATAGAAAAGTCTGTTGATTTAGTCATACATATATTCACGTAACATCAAAAGGAAAAATTACTCAAATGCGTCTGTCAAAACGAGCATGTTTGCCAGTGTGACGTATGGGATATTTTTCGCACAGTGGGTTGGTAGCATAGCTCGCAGATTCAAATACTCAATCTATTTAATTTTTGCTAGTTAGTGTATACATAACGTGTATATAAATAAAGCGATAGTGTATTATTGAGCCATTGACTTTTTGAAAATATTTTGAATGTTCAGACAGTAGTATTTGATTTACGATGAGCGTAGAATCGACACTTTCTTATGTTGAACACGTAGTTCGGTAAATGTTTATACCTAATATAATAATCCAACATGGAAATATATCCAGATTTATAGCCGGGGTAAAAATTTAATGACACGAAAATAAAGACGTGTTAAATGGCGTGGAAAAGCGTTTATTTATTTTTTTAATAAAAAATAACATGTAGCGTGAAGTTATGTTAATTTATTACGATGAAATTTAGACTTACATGAGTTGCATAGAAATTGCTTTGCTTTGCTTGAGATATCTATTAGATTTATTGCATATATTATTACATCCAACCTTCGTTATAAAATTTTACATTCATACACCATTTTTCATTATTCATATTTGCTTCCAAAACTGTATGATTTTGAAAGGGCTCTACCACATGGTCAATTCGAACATGCTGGTGACTACCACTTTACTTCCTTTCCGACTGCCTGTTTTGCAAACTTAAATCGGCCGCTCTTTAATTTTATCAGCATTTTTATGAATCATATAATAAAGGAAAGTACACAAATCTTACCTTGTGATAAATATTGTTTGGGAAATATAATGTTAAAAATTTTAATCACAATAAAAATAAACCAGAAAAACAGACAGAAATCCAAAACGTTTAGTTCTGAATAGGACCAGACGACAAGAGAGACAACGTTTTCAAGTTAATTCATGAAAATACATATAGTATTTTCAACCCCAATCTCACATCTAGGACATTGTTTTTTCGATGACCAACTAATACTCAACATCCTTGACGAAATACATCTGGCGGTCACAAAGATGATAGAACATAAAAGACCTAGCTCTATGAGGACCGAAGCTATACCTGCTATCCCGTTATTTAGCTGAATTATACATAGTTTGGGTGTATTACAAGTTGTAACTTACAATAGTAATTCACAAGTATACATACAACAAGACAACCTAAATTGAAAATAATGAACATTGGAGACGAAAAGAATTAAGATGCGACTTAATCGAAGTCTTTAAAATATTAAATAATCATTATAATTTTCATATGTCCAAATTTATAACGTTCAATGAAAACAATCATCTCAGGGGTCAATCACTCCCTTAGACTCCAAAAAGAAAAATCGAATAAATTGATCAGAGATTCCTTATTATCAAACATTGGTTTCAGTTTGGAATAGTCTTCCCAATAATGTAGTAATTTCTGAAAACCTTAATGTTTTTAAAAACAAGCTAGATATATTTCTTAATCTTAAAAGATTTCTGTAATTCTTCTTTCCCAGTATCTATATTTTTGCTTTCTTTTATTTAATATGTTACTGTTTTTTATTTATCTGTTATCTCTAATCTTTGTATCTTTTGGTAGTCTCTCTGATGTCAAATTCTTTATAGTGCTTACTTTTTTTTGTCTTGTATCTTATTAATGTTATGAGTAGAGGTAGGACCGGAAGCGTGCCGTTTATTGTTCAATTGTTGTAAATCCTTTGTAAAAAAAGGTTCGGCAAACCTTTAACAATGGATTTACAACATTTGAACAATATACAGCCCTCTCATGGTCCGGGCTTTAGTTATGAGTAGTCTTCGGTGGTGGAGCGTGCTTTTGGAACAAAAAATAAGAGTTTTGGGGCTATTTTCCAGGAAAGAGGGCAAACTGCAAAGCTAGAGAGCAAAAAAAAATAAAGAAAAAAGGTTCACCATAAAAATGAAGTACACAGGGTCACGCCGAAGCTCATTTATGAGTAGAGGTAGGATAGTCACAGTGCTATCCATTGTTCGGCAAACCTTTAACAATGCATTTACAACCTTTGAACAATACACGGCCCCCTCAGGCCCGGTGACTATTTATGACTTTATGAGTAGTCTTCGACGGTGGAGCGTGCTTTTTCCAGGAAAGAGGGCGTTTTGGGGCTATTTTCCAGGAAATAGGGCAAACTAAAAAAAAGGTTCACCATAAAAATGAATAATGGTGCGTAAGGTTGCGCCGGTCTATGGTTATGACTAGAGATCGGAATCTGAAGGGGCTGTTTATTGTTCAAAGATTGTAAATGCATTGTTAAAGGTTTGCCGAACCTTTTTTACAAAGGATTTACAACAATGGAACAATAGGCGGCGCGTTTCCGGCCCCTTCAGATTCCGACCTCTAGTTATGACTATGAGTATTATTGTTTTATCACATTATCTATACTTAGCCAATCCCCGTGGGCCTATCGACTTTGCCGTGTTCCCCATGTATTCTAATAATAAATAAATAAATGCATTTTTAAAAATACGATGTCTTGTTTCATATTTTTAAGGAATATAATTGTTTCGACTCTCATTTCTTTCGGCCCCCTTTATATTTCGGCCGCTTGTGTGCTTTGCACACATATGTACATATAGTAGGCGCGGCCCTGCATAGTCCTATGTCAATCTTTCCAGTTCTTAGAAAACATCACGGAAAAATGAAAAGTAAGTGGACTCGAAAACTAATATATCCAATTCAAAATATGTCCAATTAGATCCAAAATAGAACATTTGAACGTGTCACGTAGTATGGTTTGAATCTGAACGACGTAAGAAGTCAAACTATAAGAATAGCTCTTGATCGAGCTCAGCCAACTCCTCACCAGGGACCACATTGTGTCAGAACCAAGACTAAAACAAACATACGAGAGGCGATAGCAAGGTCGTAAGTGCATACGTCACATTCGTAGGCGATATTCGATGTAAATTTGTGGTCCGACTGCACTACGGCGCCAACGTCCTCCTCCTCATCCTCAACCACCTCTTCTTCTGGAGCGGTTGGTGATTTACAAACAAGATTAATGCTCGATGCCGACGCACACTGTGTCCACGTCCACGGACTTACCTATGCTTACGATACCGATATACATTTACATTTTACACGACGCATTAACAAATGTAACCGCGGACAACGAATAGCGTATACCTATGTACGTGGTTTTCATTTGTGCTTACAACCCCTCCCCCCAATCCTCCCATACTGCGATATATCATATGGAAACGATGCTCCTTACCCACCACTTTGCTTAGCATGTATGTACATACATATGTGTACGTGTTATTACGCACTCCTTGTGTTACAATATATGTACATATGCTGGTAGCTAGAAATCAACTCGCACTTTCATCTCAACCAGTCATTTATTCGGTTTCAAAACGAAAGTTATTACATATGTTGGAAAATTTACATATTATTTTATTTTATCTTTTTAATATACATATACACCAAAAAAGGTAACCCCAATGCGCCTTCCTGGCCAGAAACATTGTACATTTGATACAAATATTATTAGTATTATATAAAGTACATAAATACATATCAATAATATTCATAGAAACATCTATGGTCAAATTTGTAAATTTTGCAGCATTTTAAAAAATTCAGTAAATACAAATCGATTAACATCCACAGAGATATTTATGGTCAAATTTGTGAATTTGCAGCATTTTATATAATTCAGTGAAATTCGAGATTGCCGAAAACTCGAGATTTGCAAGAAAATGGGCAAGGTTGCCAATTTGTTGGAACCGTTTCAATGAAAATCAAATAAGTTGGTAAACTCTGATAGGAAACGATCGACCTGGAGTTGCAAATCTTTGGATTTATATACATCATGTTTTGACATATTTCTTTGTACAGACAGACAGAAAGGCACGCGGTACGTCTTTTTTTTTTTTTAGATATTTTTGCTCATGTAAAAAGAATGCTAGCACGCATAATCTACGCTATGGCATCCAGGCCTAAAATGTTTGTATTGAAATATGTTAGACAATGATCGATAGCCGCGATTCCCATATTTGAAGAAATGTGGGAGAAACTGCGGATTTTCACCACAGGGGGGAAAGAACGCGCCCATGCTGTTTTATTCAGTATGTTTGCGTCTAAAAATATTCTCAAGAAATTTGTGCGAAGATCTCAGATAAGAGAGCCTGATTATAGCAAGTGATTTGTAGTAATTGAGTATTATGGAAGGCACAAATATAATAAAATCCAAAAGAATACCGTTTCAATTTGCAAAAAAAATATATTTGAAAAACTACAGAAATGTGCTAAAAATGGCTTAAAATTTTGTTATCTGATCCGTCATATACACCTATTTTTCAAGCAGCAATACCCTTTATAATAAAAACAAATTATAGACTTTTCTTCTTCCTTTACATACCATATTTATACAGTTTTGCAAACATTATTCAACCCTGATAAATATGTACATATGTACATTCTTAATTTCAGATATGGAGTGCAATTATTTCCCATTTTTTCAACATGCTTTGTACAACATATGTATGTATGTATTATATCATAAAAAGCATTTCATATTTATTTATTTTTCAATCTTGCCATAGTGACATTTAGCCAAGTTGTCACTATGGCTAAACAAAAAAAGGATACAATTGCAAGAATAAAAAATAAAAAAACAAATAAATAGTCAAAAACAAAATATACAATAATAGAACACGTTACCATCTCAAATAAACAACCAGATCTACATATTTTAAATTGAACAAATTAAGAGCAATCTGGTTGAGGAGCTGGGTTAAGACAAAGTTCGGCTGAGTTGACTGAGTTGACTGGAAACATTTAAGTTCAATTCAATAAGAATTTGAGGATTACTTACCAAACCAACCAGAAACTTAGGTTATTTTTCTACTTACATATACTTACATATACATATAAAATTATAAATACATTTTTGAGCTCTTTTTCCTATTATGCTATACATTAACATTAGAATAATATAATACTATGATTACTAACAAAATTAAATTAAAATTGTAAAATAGAAAATGATCAGTAGATCAGTAGCTATTAAAATAGATATAAGACGTATTGTGAACATAATTTTGTTATAATAAAAAGCATTTAAAAATCAAAATTAAATTAAAATTATTGAATTTTTTTATCAACTGAATACCCAATTTTATTTTATAATAGCAACAGCCCTGGGAATATTCAAAACAAAGTACTTGAATATATTTTTTTGACTTATGTATATCTGGGCTTGAAACCTCATGCTAATTAGCCGAAAACTAACAATCAAGTTTCCTTGAGAATTACATACATATGTATGAGTATTAATAAAATTGAACATCTCACATAAAAATTGAGAACCCCACTGAATGATTTCTACATACGTACGTCTATATAAAATTATCATTATGTATCAGATATCATCAATAACGTAAGATTTTCTGTATCTGTTCATATCAGCAAAACACAAAGGCTATCTATCTCGGTTCGCGAGGTTATGTCAAAGTGCAAAGTGCACGTTCATTAAAACAAATCGAAGCGATGAACAATTATTATTCTTACATAGAACATTGCAATGATCAAATTTCGTTGTTACTTTTTTTCATTCCATTTGGATCCGATCTATTGACTTTATTGTTGTACCGTATATTCGGTCGATCGATTCGCTTATGAAGTTGGTCATTTCGTAACGAAGCTAGCCAAACTTTAAAATCATGCTTCATCATCTGAGAAACTACAACAAGCCCGCGAAAAAATGAACTAAGTCCGTATTAGTAGGTAATTTACTATTATCATATGATGGTACTTATCGAAGTCAAATTTTCAATATATTTAATCGTGAAAAGTTTCATCGTTTTGCATCTCCTCAATTTATATTGAATTAATCGGTACAATTAGACTTGATTCATTATTATTTGAACAGTATGTATATGTTGGCGGTAGGTAACCTGTGAACTGAGGGTCAATAAATTTGACCTGTGGTGGTAATTTTGCTGACCGCTTAAATTGAATGCAAATATCGAACGTGCGAACTTTTTAACACGGTTAGAATTGAATTTTCAATAATAACTAATGAATTTTATAAAAAAAATCTAATATATTATATTGCACAGAAAAAAATGATTTATAGCTTATATTTTAGAGGACATTATTTGCATTAAATGAGATATTTAGCTTCAGGGTAAAAGTGCTTGCGTAAGATTTTGTCGAATACGTATTATGTATAATGTAATATCGTAGATGTTAAAAAAATCTTTTCTTGAAATGTAAAACATGTAATTAATGGCTAATATCGTTGGAAAGTAAAAAAAAAAGTTAGAAGGTTAAAAATAATTATACACTTTCCTAATAAGAAAATATGTATGTACCTACATACATATAATATAATATGTAGATATATAAAGTTTTTTTTTAACATTTGTTTATTATTTTTTCTTTTTCAATTATATTGAATTTTTTAATAATTGAATTATATAAAAATTGATAATTTATAATGCCTACATATAAAAGTTTTATTTATTGAATCTGTCTCTACTACTAGATTTTTAATATATGTACCTAATTGAAATTAATAATTATACATAAATAGAAGGCATTAAACATTATAAGAAAATGCGCGGCAGACAAAATTTATATACATGTAATTTGATAAGGTAATTAAAAATCTTTCATTTATATAAGATTTCATTTATTAATGATCTAGATTTCATAAAAATTTTGAAGATTTTATTTAAATGTATTTGAGGTCAAAATGGTCAGCAACTTTTACGAGAAGTTAGCGATAATAATACACCATATCATATATTTAGACAAAATTTCAGTAAAAAGGTCAGTGAATCGCTTATTATTTTAAACATGTATTATAGATGCTTATTATTTAAAACAGCTAAGCAGTCAGTGACCGATAATATAACTTACTGACCAAATCAAACAAAGTTACTGAACTAATAAACACAGGCCTTTATAAGCATTATACCAAAGACTCTTAACGTGCCAAATTGAACAAGCCAATCATATTTTTGCCTATATGTAAATCAAGGGTTTGCTACAAATGGTTGCAAACCACGCGGCTGCATGCTCATTTCGATTGAATTTTGACTGTTTGAATTTCATGTACGAAAGACTAGTTATTCATTGATGATTGGCAATTCTTAAAATTGAATTTAGTTTTAAATGGCAAAAGCCGAGACAAAAGTATGAAATGAGCATGCGGCCACGTAAATTTTGTTAAACAGTCATATTTGTATAATTTTAATACAACAAATCACTCATCTTGTACGTAGTGGTATAAGACTATCAAGTAACTGAGTGCAAACCGAAAGGGGAACAATTGCATCAACTTTTCTCAATTTACCTTTCTAACTATGCAACTTAAGCAGTCATCAACACCCACAATTTCCTCTTGCATCAGGTTTTTATCCTATCAATCATCGATCGGAACACTTTCCCGTCGAAAAACCATAAATTATACGTCAAAAATGGCCGACTGCACAAACGATATTACACACATCCAAATAATAAATCCGAACGCTCTAGAAAAGCTCTCCCGCGAGAGCCTACTATGGGAAAACGGTCGACAAGTCGAATCCACAAGTTGTCAATACAGCTTGCGTGTCAATTAACCCTGCCGAGACCGCACCACTTATCTCCTGGGGTCATCGGCGAGCCTTGCACAACTTTATTGTGATGAGCATTGTTGTCGAGCTTTTGTTTGCGACCTGACAATATCGAAGCGCGGGCCATTTTTACACCACAAAAGAAAAACTGATCACGTATCACGTGAGACCGTGACTTGTACGAACGAATCCAACTCTATTGGGCAGGGGCTCGTAATATTTTTCAAAAATGTATTACTGAATCGAATATATGTACATACATACATACATACATGTATTTAATTACTAGTCGTGAAGTTAAAACGGCAAAAAAGAAATCCTTGTCCTGTACTAAAATATAAAATTAAAACAAAAAAGTTTTCAGGATAAATGCTAGTCCAAGTCTATGTTAGAGTTTGCAAATTTAACTGATTTAATTGTTGGAACGTTTCTTCACATAATTGGATATCTGTCTAATATACATATTTATTTATTTATTCTAAACAGACCATTGTGGCATAACAGGGATTCCTAAAGCGCCACAATGGTCAAAAAATATAACAAAAAAAAAAAAATAATAACAATTAAACATAAACATAAATACATCCATACATAAACATAAAAAATAGCATTTAATAATAACAGATAAAGTAAAAATACCAAATAAAATATAGCATAAGGAATGCCTTGCACCTACAGCCAGTTTCAATAAATATGTAAGAAACAACTACAAATACAAAACATCCCTGTAAGGCCCAAATGGAAGAGAGTTAATCAAAATTTCACTCATAAATCACAATCAATCATGAAAACAATGATGAGCGCAGACTACCAGATAAATGGGTTAGAGTAATTTCCGACAATTACTCTAACCCATTTATGTTCATCTGTCAATTACATATATGTTCGTCTGTCTCGTAGATGCTCCTAAAACACTGAACCGATTAAGATGAAACATCCAGGATTTGTTGTATGCATGTCCGGGAAGCTTACTGTGAAAAAAAAATGGGAAAAACCTCTTAATAATAATATTTGTAATTACGATTTTACCCAAGCAAAAGTTTGAAGCGCCACTGTGTAGTGAAGGAAATGTGTACGTTGGTAACCACGTTACCAGTTGGTTTATGATGACACGGCTTTGTAGAGACACAAGTTGAGCTCCAACCATCACTTATTTTACATACATACTATATTAACATATTTGAAACGGGAACGAGAATGGGAACGGGAAAGGGAACGGGAATGGGAACAGGAACGCGACGGGAACGGGAACGGGAACGGAAACTGCATGCCTTATTCTGGCATTGCAACGCATGTCGGATTCAGCTAGTTTATAATATAATCGCCTTAATCTGTCTGTGTGTGTGTGTAAGTAATACTCTCCGTAGTATAATGGTCGTTTCAGTTATGTATACTATATAATATATAAATATATGTAATTATACAAATTTGGTCACATGTGTCAATGTGGGGCAAATCGCAAAGCTTTGATAAAAATTAAAAAAATATATTATTAATAAAAATATAAATAAAAATTTATTAAAAAAAAACTTATTTTTAAGCTTTTACATCTTATACAGCAGTTTCACGAATTGGAGGTGAATAAGCACTTTGTAAAATGTTTAAAAACTAAGAAATAATATAGTTGAACACTTAAATTACTATAAAATTTTCACCTGCGGTGCATTATCCAATTTCAAAATTTCATTTTGTACAGATAATATATCTATGTATAGGTATTTATAAGATTATTTGAAATATTAATAAAAAAAATTTTAAATACTTCTAAATAAATTCTAAATAAATGTGTATTTTAAAAGGATAAGCCCTTTTCTTTTAAACAGACAGTGATTAAAACTGACATTTTTGATAGGTGCTATTATAATACATAGCTTTCTAGTGATTATAAAAGGGGTCTGTAAACAATATAAAAAAGATTGAGAATAGAGAATATAATTTCATAAAGTTTGACCCATTTCCCAATTTAGACATTTTCTAACAATCACCGACCGGGTTAATTCTCGGCCACCCGTTATCCCAGCCGGCTTAACTGCACTTTACTTTCATCATTTATTTTTACATCTGCAAAAAAATCGTTCAATGATTCACTTTTTCCATACAACTTCAACAGTAGTCTGCAATCTACACACATATACAAACCATTAATGCGGAAGCTCTGGTACCACTAATTGTACGCGTACCACAGTTTGCGGTACGCACCTCCATTATTATATGTATTATACATTTCATTTATCGAAAATATAAACACACTCAGCGGCGCCATTAGCACTAAGTGGATGCTAAACGACACACGTTCGATGTGTGTAACTACAAATTATAAATATTTATAGTTGTCCAATTTAGTCTGGTGCGGTGTCGCAATTAGACGCGATTTTTTTTTATTTCTTTTTTTTTATAATCTTCGTCTCGTTTCAACGGTTCGTAGCAGCGAATAAATCAATGGCGATGACGATGCGACAGGGCTTGTCTATTTATGGTCAAGACGTGCACACTCTCGTTTGAAATTGATACCCCTGACTGGTGAGCGAAGGACCGACGACGAAAACTCTGTAAATTTCCTTATAGGTGTAATTTTTCGCCTTTATGCTATCGTAGCTTACTTTAAAACAAGGTGGTTGAAACGTTAATACTAATCTACGAGTGTTTTCTGACTATTTATTAAGTCAAATGCAAATGAGATGATTTGGTTAATGGATATTAACGGAACCTATTGTCTATCCTATGCATGTACGTTATATTCGAATCTGATAATTAGGCAATAGCAGTAACACTATACTGTTGTTTGGAGTCGTAAAATTTTATGACTTTGATTGCATATCGTATAAAATTTATAAAGTTGCATATGTTCAACTATATAAATTCAATTATTCGCGTAATTTATTTCATTAGATTAAACTGAATTACACTATGTATAAGCTGATTTTGATTATTTTTTTATTCAAATTAGCATTTGAAAGTTTCAATTAATATTAGATTATTTTTACAGTAAATTATTTCAATTTGTTTCTGTAACCAAATAATTATTCATTTCCTTTATGAAGATTTATGATATTTTAAATTGAAATAAATAATTAAAAACGTTGAATTTTATAATTTATTAAACATCTGTTAAATCAATAAAACACCGAAAAAGAAAATCAATGCCTTTCAAAGTATTTGAGCCGTTTAACATTAAACATAATATGTTGCGTTTAACAATATTTAAAAATATTGGTGGCTTGTGATACGTTTATTCTGCGAGATTCTGGACATATCGAATTAAAAGAAGTGATAACAATTCGTGGATTAAGTCAAACAGAAATAGTGTATTACAAATATAATAAATACAACCAGTAGCGTGGTCTAGTGGTGAATGTTGAATTATCTCGTACTTGATGTTGCGAGTTCGATTCCCGCTAAGTCTCGCTATTGGCCAGACCTTGAATTGTCAAGGTCGATCGTTTCTTATCAGAATTTGCCAATTTTTCTGATTTTCATTAAAACGATTCCTGTAAAATTGGCGTTTCCTTCCCAATTTTCTGTTGCGAACCTTTAGTTATTGTTATATCTTAGGTTTCGCCATATTGCTCACCATATATGTCTCTGTGGTTGTTTATCGAATATAAAAATTCGTATTGTTACATGAAAGTTATTCATCGTTATTTACCGTATTAATACGATATTTGTAATATCTGACGATATATGTCAGATATTTTTTAGATTTACATGTATCTATGTAATAATTATGAGGACCAGGAAGGCGCATTTGGGGTTTACCTGTTAAGCCTTCCTGGTATATTTGTATATATGTATGTAAAAATAAATAAAATAATGGCTCATATTTACATGATATTAAAAAAAATTTGGTTTTCAATACTTTTAATTGCATATTGAAAAAATAGCATTACTTGATTCATTGATTGAGAATGATTTTCTGCAAAGATATTCCTTCGAACAGAACTCACAATGAAAGTGAGAGTGCAAAATGATCTTAAAGTGGCAATTTTTAAATGAACCGTTTCAAGAACTGCCGTATAAAGTTGTCAAATTCTATCATATCAAAAACGGAACGATTTGATTCTAATATTTTGTAACATCACCCAAATCATTCAAAGAAGCTATAAAAATACTAAAAAACACCAATTATTTTCCTTGAATCTACATCACAACCATTGAACTATGCGACAACTTCTTTACGAAAGATTTCTCTATGAAACACTTGTTTTAGAAAACAAACAGTTTTTAATGTATTTTATAGCTTTTTAGTATTCATAAATGTACATATGTATGTATATACATAAGCAATGCACATATCTACCCGTTGAAACCCATATTTAAAACAAGACAGAACCATACAATCATTGATCTATAACATTTGACGAACTTGCCAAGCATCACAAACGACAAGCAGGGGTAGACGTACGTACATATATACATAAATCGACTTTTTTATAATTTCTTTTAGTTTTTTTTTTGTGGGAAAAAATGAGTTAGTCAACAAAGTGAGCACAACACGAGAAGTCGGTGTCATGTGTGCGGTGAATGTTTAAATGGCCTACCATATTTGGCGTAAATAGAAACGTTGGTAGGTCTATCAACCTGTTCGCCTTCTCGTCTCTCAGTTTCGTAATGTGATAAATAACAACTTCGCCATAAGTGTGCGTTATTCGGTGGCATTTACCTATAAAATATTTATATATATATAGACGTGTACGTTTATTATCTATTATTTTTCACGACCGTTTTTCCGCATTATTTTCCACGCTCGGACTTTTCTACGACCGGAAACGGACGGATTTATCTCTAGCGAGCACAACGAGAGGATAAATACGAACGTGTGTTTAAATTCGTTGGGTAAAAGCTTCGTGTCCGTGTAACGATTAACGTTGATTCGTTATGGCGATATCGATAAATACGATCAATTGACTCGAGAGTGGATTTATCTCCAATTGAATTATACGCAATTAACGCTCGCTATATACATATTTACATATAGAGTGTTAAGTGATTTTAAACGATCCTCGTAAACTAAATACTCCTCTCTTACAATACCCATAACGTTCAAGATCACCCATGTTTTAATAATTATAAAGTACATTTATACCGATTCATGAGCACAATTTGCGTTTGAATGAACCATTTCGAAACGTTGAATCAATCTGCTGTGTTTTTCATTATAAAATTATACACTATATCTTTTAATAATGATTCATAAAACTTTCATATACACATATGTGCATACATATATTCCGCCACTGTTAGATATATCTGGTAGATATATTTTTTTTACTCAAAGAATAATATTGAGAAATTGCAGCTACATATTATATCAGCATCATCATCGTCTACAGCCATTCGCCATCCACTCCTGGATGAAGGCCTCTCCAACACGCTTCCATTCGTCCCTGTTTCGCGCAACTGTCGTTCATCTCAATCCACACATTTTCATAATTTCGTCTATCCATCTTCCCTGCGGTCTTCCTATAACCCTTTTGCATTCTCTCGGATACCATTCTAGCATTTAACTACATATAATATATTACAAATCCATTAACACGAATTTGAATTAAACAAGTACTTAGTAGTTGAAACTAGTTATAATCAAAGCCGATAGGGAAAAGAAAAAATCAAATTTATTAATTCATTTTTGAATTCTATTTCATCAAACACTATGGGTGATAAAATTTTGATGGTTTTATTTATTTCAAATAAAGATTTACTGATTCTATCTAATCTCCGTAAAAAAATAAAAACAATTATTCACTATGTAAATAATTAATAATTTTACTAACAAAATCCCTAGTCTGGACAAGTACCTACTGTTAGGAATCATTCCCCTTCTGAGTTCACACGATCTAAATTGAAATGTTATCATCACACTTTCCTATACAATTGAGATAAGATAAAATATGTTTGATAAGATTAACATTGAAATGATCAAATCGGCTTATAAGCCGCACCCTCAGTCGAGTTGAAGCAGCAAATGAATATCAGTCAGTACAGTCCGTATATCCAGTTCAATCAGTACGAGAAAAGCCTTTTAATAAACAGTTTTACGCGTATCTCTAGTTCATCGTTTCAATGTTAAGTTCAAGATAAAAGAGTTCTTCGAATATACTAGTGATGGTTAAAATTGTACTACTACAAAAGTTTAATATAAAGAGTCAGTCATAATTAAATAAAAATAAAGAAATATTGATTCGGATGTTGGGATGTTCATCCCGATCAACTTTAAAAAAACTACACTACATATGTACATATAATTTTACTTGCCGGAATCTACCTACATTTTAGAAAACTATCATGGCTGTCATTAAGCATTTAGCGTTCAATTAGATTTTTTCGATTTTTTAACACCGTTAAAAAATCGAAATCGTTCAGTTCTATCGTACTGAATCTTAGTATTGGTTTCTGAAATGCTAATAGATACGATGCAATTTTTTTTTCATATTTTTATGTTGACTGGAAACGGTACCTCCCCCTTTTTTTAGTTTTTGAATTCAATTCAATCTCCCAAACGGATAATCAAATCGGATTGAAAATTTTTTGGATTCAATTATCTCCTAATTCGCTCAACAGATCAGACTGAAAATTTTTACATGTACCTAATAGAAATTATAAATTTTATTCACTTATATTTTTAAATATTTTCAACTGAACTGAAATTAGTACTTTTACTCCTTTTTTACTTTTACTTTTAGTTTTTAATTTATTCACCTAAAGGAAACTTTTTATATAACATATGTATTTACATATAAATTCCTATATAATATATCATACATAAAGAAAAAAGTTTGTCTATTTTGTTTGTGAATTTCGTGTCCAATTTTGAACACTAGTATCGCAATGAATTATCGCATTTTGCAAAATAGTGATGTAGCATCGAAACGAAAAATCAATCACTCGCTTCTGCCAAAACGCCATTTAAGCTAGGTTGTGTAAGCTGAAACTATTTCATATTAATTATATACCTTTCGCTAGTTACACCTTATACGAATACTATTAAAAAATGAAGTTTAAAGAACGCAGCCTTTCTTTACACATCCTTCACACGAATGACTCGGCGTAAATCACTTCAGCGAAAATTTTCGTGAAACATTCGTCATCCACAACGTCTTCGCGGGTTTCGCAACATGGCGTAGGTAATTTATCGGCTTGTCCCGTGTGCTTTCGTTTTGTTCGCCAAATGGCGGCGCCAAAGAGCTTTTTTTATACACGACAACCGAATTTCAAAATCACGACAACCTCTTTCGTGGCGGCGGCGGGAATTTTATTGAGTGATCGATCGGAAACTATAAAATTGTCGATCTTCATCGCGTTCTTGAAAGGGAGACGCGGTCTGATTATTCATGCTCGATTCTCAATTAAAGTGTGACGGGGCGTGGTCGCCGCGAAGACGTCTCATTCACGGAAAGATTGATGGACTAATGGCCGAGCAACGCTAATATACCAGACTAATTGACTATCCATCGATATGCTGCTCTTTTGCTGATGGATTTGCCCATCGAAGATACTGGCTGACGTAAATCTATATGGAGATATTCAGGACGGAAAAACAAAATGGCGTATCTATGTATGTTAAGTCGACCGCCTGCACTCGTATAAGATTCATTGTCTTCTTGCAAAATTTGTCAAGATTATTTGTCGATTAACATGTATTTCATTTCATGGATACAAAGAAAATACCTTAAATTAAGAAATATTGCAATGGTGGCTTATTTCATTTGCATTTGGCATCCAAAGTTGACGTTTGTTTTCAAATTATACATATCAATCATTCACCATCCATTCGCCATTCACCATCCACTGCTGGATGAAAGCCTCTCTAACACGCTTCCACTCATCTCTGTTTTGCGCTACACTCATCCATCTCACCCCACACATTTTCTTTATTTCGTCTACCCATCTTCCCTGCGGTCTTCCTTTTATCCTTTTGCATTATCTCGGGTACCATTCAAGCACTTCTTTTGTCCACCTTTCGTCCATTCTTCTAGCCACGTGGCCTGTTACCATTTAAATCTCTTCACTCTATCCATTATATCCACAACCCTTGTCATACTTCTCACCCATGTTTTCTGTCTCCTTTATTTCCTCGTTATGCCAAGCATACATCGCTCCATACTTATTTGAGTGCATTAAACTTTGTGTAGCATCTTGGCGTTCAGTATCCAAGTTTCACATCCATACGTCATCACTGGCAAAACGCGTTGATCGAAGATCTTTTTCTTCAGGCAGAGTGGAATTTTTGATTTAAAAACAACATTCATTCGTCCAAATACAGTATACATACATATATGTATGTATAATCGAAATTGTATAATCAGGTTTCAATGAATTTCTTGTCATTCACATTTTCATAAATTGATTTGTATGGCAAAAAGCATTGATCAAAAATCTTTTTCTTCAGACAGAGGGGCTTTTGATGTTATTAAGATAATATATAAAAAACCTAATTAAGAAATTACCAATTGTTTCCGTAAACTTTGATCATAAGTATGGCAAAGTGCTCAATCTGCCATAGCGAGAGGGGGCGAAAAGGGAAAAAACGATCAGAACAGTGTGGACGATAGTCGTCACTGTGAATGAAGATGCAGTATTTTCAAACGTGTCTATTACGATTATTTTTAGCCATGGTAATGGCGGACGTCACTTCCACTTATATTGTGATGACCAAACCGAGCAAAATGGCAAAGTTTGAAAGCGATCGGATAAGAACCCAAACTTCGTCACACGACCAAATCGTTTGCGAGCTAAGAAGAGATTAGTAATAAAAACAATATTCATTCGTAAAAATGCACTCCATCCTAATTGCATACGTCTCTATATCTCTTTATCTTTACTACCGGACATAACAATTAATTGACCTAATTATAAATATTTTTTTACTACATATGTACTTCTACTGGTTTGTCATCTAATGAGATGCTATCAGGCATACAATAACTATTGAACATTAGTTAAACAAACATACATACAAAGTCTCTTTCAAAATTATATAATAAAAATATGTATAGGTATATAATATTTCTATCATAGGTGCTATGACAGGAATTTGGAACATATGTATGTAATTACTAAGAAATTAAAACATTTCAGAACAATAACCGAGCTAGCAGTATGGCTCAAGCAGTTGAAGTCCATAATGGCTAGGAGCAAATTGAGTCATAAAGAAAACGGGATTTTTTTGGTGGATTATCATTGAGAAGTTACTCGATTCTTTTTGATATAAGCCAGGTAGAAATTTTTCAATTTTTGATGGTGCAGGCTTCTTTTGCTACCAATTTACTAACCAAGGATTATTGTTTCACTAACAATACCCATAGATTGATAATTGATGATATCCGCTCTAATCATCCCTTACAATATGCAAGCAAACATCAATCAATCAATACGCCCATAACAAACATAATACAGAGTTACTCAGCCAGATACGGCATCATCGAAAGCCTTTCGCAGAGCTTTTAAAAGCCTGGTTTTGCCATTTCTACAAAGTCATATCGCGCAATAATTTCCACGTATCTCTAACCATAATCGGCAGAGCGCTCTATGGGTGCGGTTCGATTGAATTATTGAGCTGTTTTAATCGTGTAAATCAACTGTAACGTGGATGCGTCCCACGGAGAGCCTCTGATTGATCTGTGTTGACACGCGCCTGCCGCTGGACCAGAGTCGGGCCACTTCTTCATAAAGCGAAAGCTCTCCAAAGACCAGCTATACGCACGTATGTACTTGTAGCTAATACCGAGGCACTGACGACGATGACAATCGCTTCTGGTGGACCCGGCAAAGCCTCCTTGTCAATTGACGTAATCCAGTTCACATCTATCGCATGTCGTACGGCCTTTTAACGACCAACAATGAAACGTGATTGGCATTACATTGGCGACAAGGAAGATTTTCACCGCGGTAGCTATCGACCGCAGAAAATACCGTCATGACTAAATGTCATGGGAAAGTAAAAAACATCATTGACTGAATATTAATAAGGGTGTGTACTATCAGTGGTGTAGTGCTAAATAATAAAAGAACCAGGTCGGTGTTTAATTTTTACGACCCCCCCCCGCTTTTGTCCTTAGTAAAAAAAAGTTGTATCCTAATATTGGTAGTTGTCAAACATTTGCTTTTAGCAATGCTAAAACCATGTACATACATACATATGTCAAAAAACTATAAAATTTTAACATGTGAATTTAGAGATGACTTCATTTAAGCTGAGTTCCCTCATTGTATCTATCCTCAAGTGCATAAGGTAAATGGTTCAATGAATGTTTTCTTTCGAAGTTTTGGGTGGTAATAAAGATAAACTATTGTTACTACGTACATAGATAAAGTAAAAAGCAAATAAATTTCATTAAACGTCTTTTAAGTTTTGAATGTGCTTATATTACTATTCGATTGTGGTCATCGAGTGTTAGAGCGAGAGTCTGCTCACAAAATTTGGAATACAAAATTTGATATGAAATTTGAATGAAAATATTTTTTAAATGTACTAGAAAACCAATCAAAATGCCAGGGCGGTGACCTGGCTCAAAAAGAAGTACCAGGGCGGCGACCCGGCCCGACTACACCACCGTGTACTATCAATTTTTGAAAGTGAGTATTAGAGAAGTGAATTTAGATTTGGCTTATGTGTATAATATTGATCTGATAAAACGAGGTGTTTGAGGTTTTCTTTAAATAATATGAATCTGTTTGAAAATACACGCTCTATCTAGGCATTTGCACATAAAATAATAATTATTTAATTTATTTATTGAAGAGTGGACCCCAGTTTTCTGAAAAAAAAAAATGGATTTTTACAAACTTAGAAGCTTAACCCTTTGTCCGCGGATGGCCTCTATAGAATTAATGGGTCTACGTGACGAGCCAGAATGTTAAATTACAGAAAACACAAATATTGGAAGGCAAAGATCGAAAATCGAAATCGAAATCGTATTCTGCGCGCGCACATTAATACGGGAGGAAAAGCCTGTTCCTCTTGTGTCTGTTGTATCCTGCTCGCGCAAATTAAGTGAGTATGTACCGTTTACCATGCACCCTTTTTTTTATCTTTCGACGTAAGATCTTTAGATTTTCGATCTTTGCGTCCGATATTTGCGTTTTCTGTAATTTGACATTCTGGCCCGTCACAGAGAGTGAGAATGAATTAATATGCCAGTAGCAAGGATTTACTATGTAAACAAAATATATCAGGCGTGATTCACTATTTTAAAAAATACTTCAGGTATCAATTGACATATTGGTCACTTGAATAAATCTTACAGTATATATTTATGGTAAAAAACTCGTATTTATTGTTATACATATACAATATTAATAGTATTGTATAATAGAAAAAGAGCAACTATAAAACTTATTATAAAAAATGAATTATATTATAATAATCTAGATACATATACCTATGTATGTAAAGGCATCGCTTTAATAAATTATGTTATCACGAAAAAAACAGAATTATTCTGTAAAAAAATGCATTTAAGCTGCTCGAAGCTGAAACTCAAATACGTGAGACCCAAAGATTGTATCAGTTTTTTCATTACTATGCAGATGTCTTAATTTTTTTATTATCTTCCGGCTTAAAATCAATCAATGCACTTAAAATTAAATTAAAACGACGTTTGCTTATTTTTTATTTATCTATATTACAAATGAAATAATTTATTTTTATTATAAAATCATTTTTATTTTTATTATTTTTTAATATTAATATTAATTAGCAGTTAGCTTCAATTTGAGGGTCTTCAGGAGTCAAAGATGATTCTGTATCCGTAACATGGTAGTTGCGTTTTACAATTAAGAAAATTCCGATTCTGACAGGTTACATTGTATTATAAAAAAATGAATTAAGAATATATTTAAAATGTGTCATTTGTCGGAAGTCTCAACTTTTTCTATCTTAACTGATATGAAGTAAATGTGAAACCACGTTCACACACTTTGCCAACCTGGTGACTCATTGGAGACCACTTTCCATGTGCAAAAAATATATTTAAGTACGATTGTGTATACTGTATGCAGTTGCGAATATAAATCAAGCACTATTTATAGCAAAAAATAATCCAAATAGGCCATCTTTGAACAAAAACTGTTAATTTGTCATACGAAAACGATCCACTTTGACCGGACTTTGATTTTTTTTTTATATTACATATACCTATATGTGACTTTCTGTCAAAATAGCTACATTGCGCAAAAATCCGACACATCACAATACAAATCCGATAACCAAACCCACCAAAAGCGCAAAATTAAAAATCGCACACAAAGGAATTGAAAAATTTAAATTCGCCACACAGATTGTAGATAAGTAGCAGTTGTATGAAATAAAACATACAATAATATGAACTCATTTTTTCACCATAGGAGGTATATGCTTTATACAACGACACCAGTTACGAGCGAAAGCTCTTTTTATATTGTTGATAAAGCTCTTTGGGTGGCGACATCAACGCACATTGTCCAACATACCGTACGTATTATATTTACATACATACCGAACCATATCTGAGTATATAGCGGCATAAAAAGCCGTATTTAAGAGTAATAAGATTAAACTCAATTTATGCGTCCTATTGTGTGTACGATACATAGTATTACTACTAGAATCTCACTTCGCATCGAGCAGGTGATCTTCGACATCCTGTCGTTCGATGCGATTTCTGATTACAATCGATGCCGATTTTCGACATTGGAAAATATTCTCATTTTACAATCGCAATATACGACTCGAGAAATCCCACACACATTGTACTTACACAGCCTACGTAGATTCTAAATATCAACACGCTCTTGTGTGCACAAACACAACGTTTCAATGGTCGATAAATTATAACATGTAGGTACGTAAAAAAATATGAAAATATTGTAAAATGGCGACTATTAGAGTTTACGCAATCGATTGTCGAAATTTGTCAGTGAGTTTCGAAATTTATCGACTTGGATATTTTTGACGATTATCCGCGGTCAATGATTCTTCTCGAGGATTTTTCTCGGGTAGAGAAGTCGCCGGTGTCACGACTCGGTGGGCGAATGGTCTAATAACGTGTCGGATTACACCGGAAGGCGTGGGTTCGACTCCCCACAATACTGTGTGACATCACTGAATTACTCGAAATATTATGATAATCGATTGCAATGCGCCGCGGACTTCATTTTCTAGCCGCTACAAACTTGGTAAGGTTGGTTCGACGCTTCTCATACTTGAGAAAATTTCCCAAAATTGCGTAAAAGTGGTCTGCGCAGTGTAAAAGTGGTCTAATCATACTGTAACGTACGCCGCCGCCTTAAGTGTATTCGAAGGGAACAATGGAGACCCCCGGATTAGGCCGAGTGGTATCCCCGCTAGTTTTCAGAACTGAGAGCGCGAAAGCGTGGGACTGCGTGCCGGGTACGGGCCTAAACAATGGAGAAGTAAACGGACATGGAAGATGCAGTGAGCGACCTGCCCTTTATAAGCAGGTACTTAGGCCATATCAGACCATTCTGGAAGAAGCTCTGGCTGTGCATGGATCTCCTTAATCACCCAATAAATTCTGTGAAGCGGCTTTGGCATTTCATTTGGATCCTTCACCCACCCCTACGCAAAAAATACTAACCCAAAAAAGTAGTCCCAAGTTGAAAACTTTTGATGTGTATAGCGAACAAACACAACTGTGAGACTTGTATGGGAAAATCCCTTATGAAACCCGCTAATATCCAAAGTTGAGATACCATGATATAGTATACCAAATTTTACGATTCTAAATTGGAAATGATAAATTTATATAGCGGACCAACAAACAGACATTCGTCTTTAATTTGTTTTTATATTTTTCGATTTTACCTACAACCAAAATATCCAAAAAAAGTTTAAAATTCATCTTAGAAAAAAAAAATCATTTTTGATTTCATTTATTTAAAACTATTTGGGAGGGACAGCATTAGTGATAAGCCCAAGGGTTTTTTAATAATATTTATTTATTTATATAATTTTAGCTATTTAGCTAATTTTATATACTTTCTATTTTTACTCAAATACATTGTTGATTACATAGCTCTGAAATTTTGTATATACTAAATTAATATGCACTGTCTCTCACAGAGGTGTCTCCTTGCACCTCGCAAGAATGCATCCACTGTCTTAGAAGACCTGACACACTCAGGGAGAGCATTGTACATGAGCACACCCCTGTGAAAGACACCACCAGCTGTCGTCTTTTTCCCTACTCTACCTATGTACATATGTACAACTAAATTGTTCTTATTTCTAGTATAATAACTATGGATATCACTATTTCTTATTGTATAATCCCTAAAATACTTAGGTAGTAACTTATGATCTAACTTATAAACAAAAGAAAATGTACTACGATTTAAACTATTTCTAATACTCATCCATCCCAATTCATAATAATTCATAATTCATCACGATAATAATAACAAAAAAAAGTTAAAAACAAGGATCAAAATAAAAACTAGCGGAAAAATTAGTATAAGAAGAATAATTCAAAAAAGACATAAAAAAACCCATAATTTTTTAGAGGTTGTTATTAATCCAAACTTAAACCACTCTACTTGAAATGTAGGAATCTCTAATTTTTTGTAAGAAACATTTTTTTGGAGTCTGAGACTCCACTTAGATTAGTGCTAAATTTTAGGTGATTTGGGAAATTTTACATATCAAGGTGACGATTTTGTTTACCGAACTCATTAAAAAACGGCTTTTTAATTTGCATCTATGAAAGGATACCATTTTTTAAATGTTTTTTAAAAGAAAACAAATAATAGTGCCCTCTCAAAGTTGAGATAGTTGAATTTATTTTTATTTTTATTTTTTCCTACATCTTCAAAACAAAGTACATACATATACTATAAGGCTTCTACAAATAGATTTATATATTGTACTTGTTGGAAAGTCAATAAAAAAATCAAAAAGTCAGGAAAAAGTTGTAAATGTACATATGTAAATATTATTCTAACGCGCATTCATATTTGTCACAATAATAGACCATTCCAAAAAAAAAAACTATTTCTACTTACAATACATATGTACTTATTTTCAGACCTCTTATATGCGATGAATTATGCACATTACATATCAATTTTACAGAACGAATTCCCATCGCATACAATGTATAATACATTTACAAGTTACATAAAAAAATCATCTCGTTAAAACGCGAACACGACGAAAAACGCCGCCCGCGAAGTTTATCGTTCGACGGATCGTTACGTGCAACAAAACCGAAAGAAAAATAAAAAAAGTAAATATAAAACAAAAAAACCGAAAAAAACGATAAAAATCGAGGGATAATTGTCGCGAACGAGATCGATACGAAAATAATGAAATCGCTAAGTGTTTTTCACTCGCCAATTTGGCCGAGTTAATGTGTATCATTATATTGTTTCAGCGAAGCGATCGCACCACGCGAATATATCCGACCTCAGAAATTACGGTCACCCTCGTTATCGGAACCGAATCAAAATTAATCAGCGCCCGGCTTTCACATTCTAAGCGCGACCGGCTCACGAGAAGGCGAAGACCGAGCGATCAGAATGTGATAATTGCCGACTTAATTTGACTAATGGGGCCTTAAATGAGCCGTACTCGACACCTTGCCATCACGTTGTACCTTACATATAAATATCTACTGGCAATATCCACATGCTTATATTGTTATATAGGTAGTTATATTCTGCCGAAAGAAACCCTTCGACGACCCCAGACTGATGTGAAAATATCAATAAAAATGTGTTAAGAAATGACTATGCTCATTGAACAGAAATAACTGTTTACTCAGCTAAAGCTTTCCGTAATTTATTTGGGAAAGCTTCAGCTGAGTAAACAATTGATTTAATAATCAGATAAATCATTTGGTTACCCTAATACGAATTTCGAAATATACAATCGAAATTCATCTGCATTTATTTATTTGATTTTTATGTACATACATATGTACATTTATGTAATGCGAGTGAGACACAGATTACCTGAACAAAATCTGCTTTAGGTCATCGACTTTAGAGAGTCTTTAATTAATATTATGTATTAGATGTATTACGAGCATTTATAAGAAATGTAAATAGATTTTTGAGCTCTTTTTCCTATTATGCTGTACATTAACATTAGAATAATATAATACTATGATTACTATCAAAATTAAATTAAAATTGTAAAATAGAAAATGATCAGTAGATCAGTAGCTATTAAAATAGATATAAGATATATTGTGAACATAATTTCGTAATAATAAAAAGCATTTCAAAATCAAAATCAATGCGAGTGACGTAAAGATTTTTTTAAATAAACAATATTTCAAGAATCTCATTTTATTATTTTACCAACGAAGAAAAAGTATAAAAGAAACTGAAAAAATATAATTTAACCCTAAACTAGCACGATAAATATTCAAAGCTTTCGTTTCATACATTTTTTTTAACTTAACAGATGTTTATAGGTTTTGAGAAATATATTTTTACTTCATTCATGTACATACGAATTAATAATATATGATGCTTTGTGATCATGGTAAAATTTGACTGATTTTTTTAGTTTTTATCATTATCGCTCACTGCAATTCATTCCCCATGCACTGCTGGATGAGACGGATTTCTGTTTTGAGCAACTCTCATTCATCTTATCCCACACATTTTACTAAATCCATCCACCCATCTCCCTTGTGGCCTTCCTTGCACTCTTATACATTCCATCGGCTACTATTCAAGCACATACATATTTCCCATTTGATATCTATCTTGCATAGAAGTTTAATTTATCTAATGAATATATAATTTTTTATTCTTCTGTCGCGTGCTGACAATATTCGTAATTTCCTAAAAGTTTCTCTATCCATCATTCATCATCATCATCATCATCATTGCTTAAAGCCATTCACCATCCACTGCTGAATGTTGGTCTTTCCAACACGCTTCCATTCGTCTTTGTTTTGAGCAACTTTAATCCATCTCATCCCACACATTTGCCTAATTTTATTATCCTTATGGCTTTCTTGCATTGTTTTAAAATCTCTCGGGTATTGTTCAAGCACTTCTTTTGTCTATTCTTCTAGTTGCGTGACCCGCCCATTGTCCTTTCAATCTATTTACTCTACACTCTATCAACCTCCCTTGTCTTATTTCTTATATAATATGAAAAATGAAATCCAGCAACTTCGAAATACCATAATTTATTTACCAAAAAAACAAATAAAAGCTATTCTAGCAGTAGCGTCGCTAGGCCCGTGCGGGGAGTGCGGTCTGCACCGGGTGACACCAAATTGTTCAAATTGAAAAACGCTAATTCGACATATTCGTAGTATGACGGTCCTCGAGCGGCCACACACCTCATTGCAATTTCTGTATATATACAGCTTTCTGTATCTATACAGCAATGAGCCATAATTGGTTTTTGTTCGAATTCCTGAGAAATCTGTGTATGTACATACCTAAAGGTAAGAAGTTTAACTGATTCGGTCAGCCGGAGACGCAATCCAGAAGCAACGTGTGAACTTAGCTTATCTTTTGGCACTTCTCTCCCGTAAATCATAACTATTAACAAATATTCATAATTAATAAAAAAAATATTTTTTAGGTGACAGAATTTCTAGTACATACAACAGAATTGCATATATAAATAGTACAATCACTCGTCAAAAAGAGAGAATGTTACAAGATATTGATGTATTCGTTTATCTGTGCCCACCATACACAATCAGTTCCGTATTTTGTTTGTCTACTGTCTGCTTTGCCTTTAAATTCGATAGTTACAATTTGGTCTATATTTTCGGTTAATTATTATTTATTCATAAAAGCTATGACGAGCGGTCTATTTTCATATACATATGCATTCTCTAGAACATTTGTGCATTTCGAATGTTTTCATGTCGCGACCTGTATTGTTAGGTAAAATAAACAAACAATTGAATTATTACAAATGTTTTCCCTGCCTGCGTTTTTCCGACAAATGGGAACGGGAACTAGAACAAATGGATGGTGCCATTGACATTTGTCACGTCTCTCTTCATTCTCTGCACCACTTCCTAAGTTATGGAGGTCGCGACCATTTAGAAAGGTTGAGTTAGTGTTTTTAATTATGATTTTATTATGATTTCATGTTTTATTTAGTTATCCTTTCCTTATTTAATTTGTATATTTGTATATATAATTTGTTTATTTAACTTTTATTTTTTCCTTTTGTACTTCTTAATCTTTTTAGCACACTCGTCGCTTTGGAGCAATCAGTTAGACGAGTGTGCTTGATTAATTGATTTTGTAAAATAAAATAAAATAAAAATAAAGAACCTGAACGGGAACGAGAACGGGAACGGGAATTGAATGCGTTATTGTGGCATCGCAACGCATGCCGGGTTCAGATAGTAATTGATAAAATATTAACAAAACATTCCATTGAGTTCGTTCTGCTTTCTACTTTTTAAATTGATTTAATATTGATAATGAGTACGGACCCTTTACAACCGACTTAATTTTAAAACATTTCGCTTCGAAAGCGCGGAGACTTCGGGGCGTGCATATTTGGCTTATGAGCCTGTTAATGAGATAGGCGGCATTGCAAAACGGTCCAATTTGCATTTTCATCCTTTTTGACAATATAATGAGAAGTGTGGGGTCCGCGAACAAAATTACACACAGTATCGAGCCGTGCGCGCGCATTATGCATACATTCATACATAAATGCAAAGTCCTCCGGGTCCAAAACGGTCCGAAAAGAGGTATTAATTTTCGAATCGCCGTTTCCGAGAATAAAACTTTTCTCGACGCGTGTTTACACGCTTATTGATTTATTCATCGGGGAATTTCTCTTCGGCGTTCTTTTTAAAATAGTTCAGTAACTTTCGACAAGTAGGTGTCGGAATGGTCTTTCGACGTGGGCGATGGCCCAAAGCCGCCAATTATACCGATGCATTTTTACAAACCGATTATGTATGCGTGCATCCTATGCATTTGTCAATTATTCAAAATCGACCGTAATTGATAGCGTTTGAGGAAAATTTGTCAAATTTGATTGAATTAGTCAGCTCGACCGATATGCACGTGAGGTGAATGTGAGGATTCGTAGTAAATTTATGTACATACCTATACAATGTGAACACTTCAATTTATCGCCTGCATCGATAATAGAGTGCATTGCGTTGCATCGATCTGTGCACTCTCCGACTCCGACATTGACAGTACTGACGTACTGATCTTATCTAATACACATTTAGAACACCATTACACCAATAAACCGTTCGTTACACGAAATCAAAGTCAATCGAGTTACATACATACATATGTATATTGATTCCAATACTGATATTACCAAAACCGATTATATCGGTTTTTGGGCAAAATTCGACCTTCGGTACTACCGATAGTACAAAATAGACTATCGGTAGAACCGAAATATAATAATTTCAATTTTATATTAATTAAAATGTTTTGAATTTGGATGTAAACATTGTAATGACAAGTTTAGCTAGATATGTATAACCAAAACCGGTTAAACCAGTTTTTGGGCAAAATTCGACCTTCAGTACTACCGATAGTACAAAATAGACTACCGGTAGTACCGAAATATAAGAAAAAATTGAATTAGCTTTTTAATATAGTTAGTTAATAAAGAGTGTGTCAATACTCGACATAATTTTGACCTGCTATTCAAAGTGTTTCAAACATCTAAACGATGCAGTAAATACATATCAATTAACATCCACAAAGACATTTATGGTCAAATGTGTAAATTTGCAGCATTTTATATAATACAATGCAGCGAAATTCGAGATGGCCGAAGACTCGAGATTTGCGAGAAAATGGGTAAGGTTGCCAATTCGTTGGAACCGTTCCAATGAAAATCAGATTAATTGGCAAACTCTGATAGGAAACGATCGACCTGGAGTCGCAAATCCAAGGTCTGGCCAGCAGACCTTGGATTTATATATATCATGTTTTGATATATTTCTTTGTACAGACAGACAGAAAGGCACGCGGTACGTCTTTTTTTTTGGTATTTTTGCACATGTAAAAAGAATACTAGCACGCATAATCTACGCTATGGCATCCGGGCCTAAAATGTTTGTATTGACATATTTGAAGAAATGTAGGAGAAACTGTGGATTTTCACCACAGGGTGGAAAGAACGCGCCCATGCTCCTATTCCAAGAGCTATTCGGCAGCACAGCCGGGGATTGAACCCGTGACTACACAATTAAAAGCATCACATGCTAATCATTGATCTATGCTATGTATGTACATATGTATATCAAATCGGCCTATATAAACACGGTAGAGTGAATTGGTTTTATATGAAAGATTTCATGAAAAGGATACTGGAAAGGCACTCGTAGCTCCCTCACTTCTTTCTTGATATTAATTATCACGAAAACCTTTTTTCATGTTATTTGTGTCAAATTATTTCTTCAAAGTTCACTATTTTCAATGTATAAATACATACATGCACATAGAATTTTTAGTCTATCCAGTTTAATTCGGCACGCGCCCAATGCTCCCCCACACTTATTATTCATTTGGCACAAATACTTCAACAACATATAATTTAGAAATTAAGCCGCCTATCATTCCAATACCTCACTCTATTGCCAAACATTACCATCATTCGATAATCTTCCACATCCGATCCAAACCGCCGATTATAATCTCAATACACACCACGTCCTTACACTTGACACGTTATATCTCTGTAAACGATCCAACAGATTCTCGATATCGAAATCTCACGGACCGTGTGTGCTCGATAATAAATTCACATAAATATGGCACAATAAATAAATTTCGCATGCGAATATATGTGATTAACGCGCATTAAAGTCGAAAAAAGTATTAACAATATTTGCAATAAAAATCGCCACAAATCACAGACCGAACTAGTCTACAGACAAGTCTATAATTACAATGACGTGCGCGTATCGTGTAAATTATATTACTTTTTCTATTCCATCTTCAAACTCCACATTCACTTACCTGCTCCAAATTTTGCATATGTAAGTATATAATGTACATATATTAAGCAGGCTCTACACAATACAAGTATACTTATTTAAGACCCTTCAGATGAATCTACATATTATATATGTAATACTTCACTTATACCAATCGTTCATTCAAATTGGCGAGCAATGAAAATTTCAAATCGAATCGAATCGATGGACTACTGTGCATTCTACGCGATTCTGGGTTCAGACATACTGAATCGTACGACAAGGCATGCTTAGGTAAACTCCAGAGTGATGGGCGTATCTTCATTTCATAGTTAATTCATAGGATCTTATTATTTCTTATTTTTCTCCTACATTCTGGGGATTGCACTATTTTCCCTATCATCTCGAATAAAAAAATATTTATTTAAGGTTAAGTTTGGACCATTACGGCATTACATGAGTCCTTAAGAGGGCTGTACACCCAAAACCTTAATTTTGTTGCCGTTCCTTTCTTCGATATATATATTGAGTGAATGTATATATTGAGTGAATACGACAATATATATATCAATATATATATATTGAGTGAATGCGACAGTTGCGCTTCGACCAGACGTATTTTAAATCGACAAAATCGAGGTTTCGTATTATCCTATTTTCTCCTCCGAAATTGGACCAATTTTTAAAAAAATTTCATCATCGGTATGAGAAAGATATTTTCTGTGCAACTATGTGCGTATTTTTTTTTAAATCGACCGTTAAATAAGCACGTTGGACTCTTTTCGTGGGTGAAAAAAGAGGCGATTTTATTTATGTTTGGCGGCTTCTAGCTCCTATAAAAAATAACTAATAAAAAAAATAAAACAATAGATGCATTCCAATGGTGGATATCCATAGCATATTAAAAAATAATTTCTCTAGTGCCATAATTGAGGAAGAGAGAAGTCTAATATGTTTGTATGGACAAAGCGCTGGTGTCCAGCCCTCTTAATGCGCCACAATGGTTGAAAAATACAGATATATGAGAAGAATAAAAATAAATGCATAGACAAAAAAATACATTTATATACAATCATAAAAAAACAAAAGAAGCCATCTGATAAAGAACTGTGCGGGCAGGAGTCATTAAATATAAATATTAAATTAATTACATTTTAAAGATATTTGAAAAAAATACGACCGCGATGCGGATCGAACACAAAGCCGACACATTTTTTATTTAATAACTTAATATGCCATTACCCGTACGATGATATTTCATCGGGCACAACACTAGTTACAATTATAATTGTCATTATTATTATAATTATTAAATAAATTCAATATTCTAAATCGCGGCTTAGTCCAAGTTGACCACGCGTGGACTCGTCAGCTCAACTTGGATGATATTGAAACTGCACAACATGAAAGCGAATCGAATGTGTATATAAAGGCTAACTTTAATTCTCAACTTTCAACAATATCTTACTCTTACTGCTCCCGCATACTAATCTCTACTGGCATCGTGTACATCCATCTTTACTTACGACGCGTTTTAATCGACCGAGAAGCGGCTCTTTTCATTTAACCTATCCGACTTTTTTTTGGAAGCTCCAGGCTTCGGAAAATTCAAAAGCCATCGATCAATCCATGGGGGGTGTGGTGACAACAGGGCCGGGGGGTTTCGGCCCAGGGGCGGACTCGGTCACGAATCGACCTCTCGGGTTAGTATAATGAATATTATACACACACACGCTCATAGATAAGATAACCAGCACGCGACCGTGACGCTTTAATTTAAACGAATCTATTTAATTGACCGGTCAGAGGTGTGCTCGGTTAAAAATGCTAATCGATCTTTAAAGAAGAGCCGCCCTGGGAGGGGAAAAAATCATCGTCGAGTTTATATGAGACGTGTCATGATTGAATCTTAATCTACATATGTACATATGTACATACATAATCCTCCTTCTGAGAATTTACATACATTAAAAGTGTATACGACAAATAGATATTATACAAAAAAAAAAGTTAGAATTATGTATATGTAGGTATAGTGTTTTCGATTTGCAAGATGTTATTATACAATTCAATTATGTGCCTATCGACGTTTATTATTATATAAATATGTCTATTATGTTGAAAACAAAACGTGCGTTTGGTTCTATTGATCTTAACATTGAAACGTATAGCTTCTTTGTTTCAATCGTGTTTGCGTCAATCACTCGAGTCATTTCGTACTTGCGATAAAAGAATAAAAAAATTGACAAGTGCCCGTCATTTTTGACGGGAATTGATTTGGCTTATTATTGTTCGATCTTTTGTTACTCAATTTATAGTTTAATTGTGCTTGCATTTGTATTAGATTACTCCTATTAATTTAAATCCAATATAAAAAATACGACGATATCTCTATTATATTAACAGATTCTAGAAAAACTTAATACACGTATGTCGAAAGGAATATGTAATAATTTGCTAGTGTGTTACTGAGCCAGGCAACAAGTGCTGATAAAATAAAATCTATCTACACAGCAAAATAATTATATTTCTTACAAAACGATCAATATATCAGCAAATATATATTAATTCCAATTAAATTGACACAAATGCAATCTTCCCATTAAATTTGCATATCACGTCATTGATGCACGCGCAAAGCATCAACATCATTTACAAAGTAGATTAATAATTTTATCGACGTGTTGTCAGGCGAGATAAATCATCGTTATATAAACAAACGAATACAGTCTTGCACGTTCGATCAATCGTCAAAATTTCACAATAATGCACATCAAAAAGGGAGGAGGACACATACATATGTAGTTTACGATTCGATTACAATGTTTCTTTTTTATATAAACCAGTCCTGTCGTTGTTGACGTGACAACACGTCGTCGTCGACTATTTGACACCACTAGAGCTCAGAGCTCACAAGGTGGCCTTTTTCCGATGTTTCACAAAAGTATACTATGAAAGTAATTAAATAACAGTTAAATTAGAATCTACTTTACAGTATTTTATTATTTGATATTTTTACTTTATCTGCTATTATCATAATTCTATTGTTTTTTTTATGATTATGTATAAATGTATTTTTTGTCTGTGTATATACATATGTATTATGTCGGTCTCCGTGACGAGACAGAATGTTAAATTACAGAAAACGCAAATATCGGAAGGCAAAGATCGAAAATCGAAAGATCAAAAGAAATAGTGCATGGTAAACGGTACACACTCACGTACATACTCATTTAATTTGAGCGAGCAGGATACAACAGGAACAAGAGGAACAGGCTTTTCCTCCCGTATTAATGTGCGTGCGCAGAATACGGGAGGAAAAGCATGTTCCTCTTGTTCCTGTTGTATCCTGCTCGCGCAAATTAAGTGACTATGTACGTGAGTATGTACCGTTTACCATGTACCATTTTGTTTTGATCTTTCGAATTAAGATCTTTCGATTTTCGATCTTTGCCTTCCGATATTTGTGTTTTCTGTAATTTAACATTCTGTCTCGTCACGTAGACCCCTATTATGTATCTATATATTTGTATTTTTCTCATTTCTGTGTATTTTTTGACCATTGTGGCGCATTAGAGACTCCCGAAATGCCACAATGGCCCCAACATAAACTTAACCCTTTGAGTGCTGACGTCTTTTCTGTTGAAAGCCCGCCACGCTGAAAATTTCGCCAACATTTCCAACTAGAATTATTTAGAAATCCAATAGAAAGCAGGTATAAAAATTGTAGCTAATCCAAACAAACCCTAGATCACTACCACCGAGTTTTGCAAAAGTGTATTTAGACCCTTTAATATATCTTACAACAATATAAAATACACAAAAGAAGTCTGTTAATGAATGTATTCTTCAAAAACTAGTTCCATCTTCTTCAATGTTGTTAAAATGTAATGCTTACAATTTAAATGCCAAGCCACAATCTAAAATACTCGGCAGTTAAGGATTTCCATTGAGAAATTCTGCTATGCTGCTATAAATTCAGAAATTCTGATGTAAACCAGTCTTTATAAACGTCGACAAATGAATGACACGGATTACACGACCCATGTTCAATGCATTGTTTGTCAGTGCTACCTGGAGGGCCTTAACGGGTAGTATTCTTGTTTACTTTGTACATGCTCAAAAAACAACGCGTATCGGGGTTTTTCAGGATCATGGACTTGTTGGCAAAACGCCGATTGGCGTTGGCCTGCATTCAAAGGGTTAAATCAATAAATAGTCCAAAATGTATTGTGAGTATTGTGAACATAATATGTACATATATACATATTATACATATAATATATTTTATTTATTTGTCTATATATTATCTTAGCTATCAAGCTAATTTAAAAATAAATCATAATAACTTAACTGTAAAATTTATAATTAGCTTACATATATGTACTGTCCAGTGGTGGCTCGTCCTAATGGGCTGCCGGGCTGCAGCCCCTCCTATAAAATTCTAAGATATATATTTAATAATACATTTAATATTTTATTTATTAATGATATTTTTTTTATTAGTTGGATGGACTTAACTATTGGGGCCTTCGACAGAGTAAATATTACTTACAATATCACCCATATCCAAAAGGGTGATATTGTAAGTAATGTTGACCGTTTTGAAGACCCCACTAACTTGTATGGTGACAGATGAATTAAAATGTTGCTGTACTGGCTGTAAAGTGTTACAGCGCCGAGCTGAACGCTGCGCAGCCCGGAGTTTCGGAACGAGAAAGAGAAAGAGCTATTTGCAACTGCAGATAGCTCTTTCTCTTTCACTCACTCTGCCATTTTGGGCTGGACAGTCGGCAGCCTTCGCCTGTCTGCCGTCTACAGTCGGCAGTCTTCGCCTTCGACATTCTTCTGTCAGTTTGTTTAAGATTTCGCGCGCTTGATCTTACATTTGATTAGTTGAATCGCACGATCACAGCTTTATTCGTTTTCGTTACTCTTAATTGGTTGCGTACGAGCCCTCATCAAATCTTCGGTGAGTCGTTTTCATTTTGATAACAGCAAACTTTTTTCAAATCTGTTTAACTTTTTCTCGTAATTTTTTATTTAAATATATTAAGATTTTTTTTCTTTTAAAAATGGAAGAACAAAAGAATTCAGTAAAATATTTACAAAATTTGCACTTTTCGCGACTAGAACTTACCGAAAAAGTCGCTATAAAAGCATTAGGCTGCCTCACGCCCTATTTAATTATTTCACAGCCTGCAACTAGTAGATCTTTTAGTTACTCGCGAAAATTTAATCCAGACATTTATAAAAAATACAATTGGTTAACGAGATGTACAGAAAAAAACGCGTTATTTTGTTATCCGTGTCTTTTGTTTGGAGGCGAGTCGCCAGGCGAAGCATCTTGAACGAAAACAGGAGTTATTGACTTAAAACATTTAAACGATAAATTTAAAAACACGAGGGAAGTGTCGAACACTTAAAAAATTTGTGTAATCTCACGATTTTGGGAAGCTTGTCGGCGGGAAATAGATAAGCATAACGAAAACGTCAAAAAAAATCGGGATGTTTTATTTAAAATTATTGATTGCGTTAAATTTTGCGGTAAATTTGAAATGCCAATGAGGGGACACGATGAAATAGATAATTCAAAAAATCCCGGAGTTTTTCGGGGGCTTCTAGAATATTCACAAAATTTCGACGATTCTTTAAAAAAACATTTTCAAACTTCTTCGGTTTTTAAAGGGACATCAAAAACTATTCAAAATTAACTTTTAGATTGTATTTTGAACGTGTGTAGGGAACAAATAAGTGCTGAAATAAAAAAAAAACAACTTATCTAGCTGTTATGGCAGATGAAACAACCGATGTATCGATGCATTGTCAACAGGTTAATGTTTTTCGTTACGAATTAGGGGGCTAAGTTTTTGAAAGGTTTTGGGGTTTTTTTTAATCCGCGTCGCGAAACCAGCAAGAACGAACTTTTTTAGCAATCTTACTGGAGTACCAGCGTATTTTTCGAAATCTTCATCGCGTTTGGACGCACCCCTTTAATGGGTGGTGAATTTTGCTAGTTTTTTTTTCAATAATACTTAAATCCACATGTAAGTGGTCGTACGCCAAAAATTGTGCTTATTTTGTCCTGTTATGATATGATAGAATAATTATGGTGACATTTTTTAGACATATTTTCAGTGCAGCCCCGCCACTAAAAATTATCACGAGCCGCCACTGGTACTGTCCCTCACGGAGGTGTCTCTTCGCACCTCGCAAGAATGCATCTACGGTCTTAGCAGATCTGATGCACTCAGGAAAGGCATTATATGTACATGAGCACACCCCTGTGAAAAACACCCCCAGCTGTCTTATTTTTTCTTACTCTACTTACAACTAGTTTGTCCTTATTTCTAGTATAAAAGCTATGTTTATCTCTATTCCTTATTATATAATCATCAAAGTACTTAGGCAATAACTTAAACAAAAGACAATATACTTATATTTAGACTAATTCTAATACTCATCCATCCCAATTCATCTAACATACTTCCAATACTCTTAAATCTACTCACATTCAAAATACCTCTCATAGCTTTATTCTGTATTTTTTGCATTTTTTCTAAATCTTGGCCACTAAACAAATTAAGCATAGTGGCACAATAAACCACAATATGTGGCAAGATAATTGAATTATACACTATAAATTTTACTTTTTTTACTTAAAATATTTCTTAATCTACATAATATACCAACTTTTCTAGCCATTTTTTTTTATTATATAGTCAGCGTGCATCTTAACAATAAAAAGCTATCAGAAATGAAACGCGCCACCGTCTCAAACACATACTCTCGAATGGAGTGAATTTCGCATCTCTTTCGGCTGTCTTGCACATTTAACTTTGGCATGCAACGAGCAAATGATAAGTATCCGACCGTAAAGAAATTAATTTGACTGTGCAACCCCGACGAGCGTAATTGAGTTGCCCAATTGCAAAGTGACGCGGACGAATGTTACGCATCGCGGTTAACTGTGACCGCCGGCTTACATGTAACACATACCCACATACATACATACATTCATGCATGCATACATACAATGTGTAACAAACACACCGGTCTCGAACGATACACTTATTATAAATCTGCCGATAATTAGTCACACCGGCTCCAAATTGATTCGCGAAATTCTCGTTTTTCGTACCCCTCCCCGTCGCAATTTCACAAATCTCGCGTACGCGCGAGGATCGAGTCGAATTATGAAATGATTAATGCGTCAATTTAAATAAATTCGTACGTACGAGTGCGAATACGGCTGGCACTGTCTGTCGTGTGGCGTTTTCGCAACATCTGGTCTTTTTCGACTTGCGAACTTTGGGCGTTTTGTGACCGAGTTTGGCGAGCGAGAGTCGACTTTTCGGACTGAATCATCTTCGGAGAGTAAAATCGCCTGTTATGGTCGAACAGAAGGAAGTGAGTGATACGATAGTGGTTCATGAATTGGAATGGCGAGTATAAAAATAATATAAAAGAAAAAAAAGCGCACCAAAGAAGGGAAGCTATTTCACTTCAATACTTTTTTCGGTAAAATACGAAAAAAAGCCTGGTTAAAAAGTTCATAGTAGTTATAGTCGCAGTCGATTTTCATGGTGGTAAGATTATTCATAAATTTGGTCATGATTGATAGGTTCGAGGTTCAAATCTTGACTGAAATTTAAGAAATATAATATATGTATATTTGATTTTCTTGATAGTAAGTCTTTAATAAATTAGATTGTAAATAAATTACATAATACCCAACGATTACTTTTACCCAACGATAAGCAAACTCACAAGTAATTAAAAATACATTTAGTTGACAAAATACATCTAGTTGAGTTTCACGACAAAATAGTTTAATAATTGAGTTTCACGACAAAATACATCTAGTTGGTTGTATTGTGTTTTAGTTATAGAATTCGCTCTCTTTAAAGAACTCAAAATAGTATTAAATAAATAATTAAATTAGCTAACAGGATAACTTAGTGTTTTCATTAATGTTGGTGTTTTTATTAACTTGGTGTTTTCATTAATCACTGAGAGGTTTCCGGGTTCGATCCTGTAGATCGACCTCGATTGAGATGAATTTATTTCGAGTATTTCTGTAGTGCTGCTGATCATACTTGATCGTCGTCGACCGTTTCCTATCAGAGTTTGCCAATTTATCTGATTTAATTGTTGAAACCATTCCTCATCAAATTTGAAAAAAAGATCCTACCGATAAATTAAATAAATTGCATGCTAATGAATTTAGATTGATAATCTTCTGATATCATTTGCAATTTTCCCGCCTTATGTATGTACATATACTGTTTAGCTGGTTCAATGCAAAATTTACACTCTCCTTCAGTCCTCATCCGAAATATGTGTCCTAAATTTAGGTATTTATTTTATTTCGATCAATCATGCACACTAATCTGACAGACTGCAAATAAGAATACAATGAAAATAAAAACACTTATAAATATGTACATACATATATACAAGAAAAAATAAATACAACAAAGCTATGTAGTACATACAAGAAAATACAATAAATAACAGGATGAACCTAATAAAAAGCATGTAAAAAAATAGACAAAATACTTAGGCCCAGAAACCAAGGAAGCGTTGCAAAAGATACCGAGAAAACTTCTAAAGCATCATCCAGTGCATTAAAAAAAACGCAGGCCGCGAGGAATGGGTAAATTTAAGTACATATATTGTATTATCAAAGTTTTTATCAGTATGTATGTATATATATATATATGTATAATATATTAAAAATGCTTTTCGTTGATTTATTTTAATTATTTTCAATCCCCTCCAGAAGGTAACAGAAAACTATTGCCGAAAGACTTTTCTTTAGAATACTTACATACATATTTACATGACTAAATAAAGTAACTACATACATATGTATGTATGTATGTATATCTGACGCAAATTTAAACGACCCTTGAAAGGCTGACGTATTGGACAAGATTAAATGGTCTAAAATATGTACGTAAAAAAAGCCCCATTACAAAATTTTATACAATTATAACTAATAAACTGTCGATGTTTCTAAATAAATTGTATCATAAATCAATTCATATTTAACCACCCAACATTCACCAAATCTTCCTTAGCCAGCTACTAATCAAACTCGTCAAAAAAATTAACAAAAACACATTTGCAACTTTGCCTCAGAAATTTTCCCCACGAACCGAACGAATCAACCAAAAATCAAAAGCGACACAATTCAATATAACACAACACGATCAAACCCAATGAAGACACACATCGTAAAATTATGACGGCAGTCATAAACGAGATACGGGGTTGTCTCGGCACGAGATCGATCGGATAGTCTCGATATGATGTCGATAGTGGTTCGGTCGCATTAAACGTCTCACTCTCCAAGTCCACCTCCAATTACGACCGGTGAGGAAGATAACATTCCTCGAGCAGCAGCTGTATCGGCGCGGCAATCTCTCACCGCCAAACCGAACAAGACCCATCAATATCATAATATATGTATACATACATATATGTAGATACTCGAATAACACCACATTCTGGTGGCAGCGAAGAAACGACCCGCTAAACTGCACACAATGACAGCTCGCGCCCACCCTCCCCCCCCCCCAAATATGCACCGACGACCCAGATACCTCATCGAACATCAATAATACTCGCTGTGTTTTGACAATCGACACGGTGCTGGTGTTGTTGAAAGTCGTCGAATCAACGCAATGTTGAAAAAAATCATGCGAAAATAAAATCGCCCGTCTGACAGATGCACTTCGTCAATGTGAATCGGTATGTATGTATGTAAGAAAAGACGTGTGACTAATGGTGGTAAGGCTGACGCGTGAAACGTGTCTGAATTGAAGGGTTGATAAGAAGACAGATGAATTTTTTATTGATAAAAATAACACGTGTCAAAAGTTATATTTCAACATGTCGACGGAAGATTAACGTGTATGCTGATGAGCCTAGTAAATATAAGATATTAAGTGCAACTTTTATTCATCGAAAAATATAATAGAAAATGTCTTCTTTCTCGCTTGCTCGATGCTGATCTTGGATATGATTGTCGATCCTCCTCATCTCCTTCCCGTTCTGTACCAAGTTAAACGCAGCGTTAATGAACGATCCCACCAGTTCCTTGAATTGGTCAGACCATCTCTTGGGACACTGTCCTCTCGCTCGCCTCACCAACCTCTCCACATTCTCCCTGACCACATATGGCCATAGTATTGTAGCATATGCTAAAAGGAGCCGCCATTATAATTGGTTTTCGGGGATTATCACCAGGCTTAAGTGCTGTCGGCTAACAATGGAGACCCCCGAACGGACTTAGTGTCGGTAGCGGCACTAGGTCGCTTCCCGCTAGAGTTTTCAGAACTGACAGCGCGAGACTGTTGGACTGCATATCTGGTACGTGAGTATAACAATAAGTAAACAAACGCGTCGAGAAAGATGCAGTGAGCGACCTGCCCTTTATAAGAAGGTACTTAGGCCATATGAAGCCATTCTAGACGGAAGACTGACAGTGCGTGGATCTCTTTAATCATCCAATAAATGCTGTGAAGCGACTTTAACCTTTTCTTTGGATCCTCCACCCACCCCTACGCAACAGTATGAAATAACTCTTTTCCTACATATTGTAAAGAGTCTCTCTGAGACTGCCAGATCTTTGGGGATGAAGATATTCATGAGTCTTGCGGTTCATAATATGCGCAGCATCCGTCTCCAACAACACAATTCGAAGGCATCTACGTAAAATGTACCTTTCTTTCTTTTTCAGGGTCCACGCCTCGACTCTATACAATGCAATGTGGAAAACCAGAGATCGCATCAGACGGATTTTCGTTCATTTCATAATAGAACGGTTCTTCAATATTTTTACCACTGGCCATCGCCGTTTTCGCCATTCCTATTCTGGCACCTCTTTACCTTGAGATCAAAGCACCTAGGTAGATTAAGTCGACGACTTCCTCATAGTCTTTCAGAGCGTTGGACTTTATGAGAGTCTCAAATCTGTCAACGAATAAGATTTTGATTTATCTCTAAACCCAGGTGTCTATATCTCTATTCTATGAAGTACGTAGTTCAGCCATTGAAACGAAGCACTTAATTATTGGCGACGCCTATCGTTTAAATTGGAAAAATCGATAGCTTTCGCTTATCCCATTCAAGACAGTCACGACAAGACATGACAGATTCAGTTGTAAACTAGCTATATTGCAATATGTAGTGAAGAGTGAAAATAGTCGGCATTTGAAGTTGTAAATATAAAATCCGTTAAAAATGATTTAAATAGCTTAAAATTCTGATTGCTTCTATATATTACCAAATGCTTCAATTTATCTATATGTACATATGTACATAAAAGTCTAAAGTTTAATAATTAAAATAGTTTTAGTTTCATTGGGTCCCGGGCATCAATACTTTTTCCTTTTAGCTTATAACCATTAAAATTAATAATTATTGTAAATACCCATAAATCTAAAAATAAAATCCAATTCCCTCATTTAATAGTTCATTCCCATGCGTCAACAAGGAGAATTTATCCTGTAAAATTTATATTTAAATCGAATTGCATTATGCGTACATTCATATGACCTTTAACCACCATATATCATATAGAGACATGAATCTAGAAGACGGGACGACACTAGGCCGTAAAATATGGAATCCTGTAATAGCTTTTCAATATGAAATACATTACTCTAAGCCAAGAAAATATTCACACGGACGAACAACACATTAAAATCAAAATATTATAAATAACTATCGTAAGCTAAATCAAAGTCAATACAATAAGGCTTAAGTAGGGCTATCATATCATACATCTTCTTTTTCCTAGAAGTACATATACATCTCAAATTTCTATTCAGTCTAATTTTTTGTAAACTTTGTTAAAGTGTAGACTTCTACAAGGACGGGAAATTCATACGTTCATTTACGTCATGACGTTCATGTATTATATATAAAGGGTAAGTAGCCAATTTTTCAGGAACCGTTTTAACAATTAAATCAGATACAGTGGCAACCTCTGATTTAGCTCTAAATTAACTCTGATCAAACTTTGATTCTGATCGAGGTAACGATCAACTCGGTGTCACATATGTGTACCCAAATCTGACCAGCAGTATTGCAGAAATACTTCAAATCACACAACATATGATTATTTTTAATGGAGGTTTAGTCAAGTCTCATATGCTAACCACTGAACTATAATACATACACAGTGTATTTTGATAAGTTGGACAGCTTCCGCTTGGCTTATCAAGATATACTCTTGTTTTTATACTGGCGCAGGCGGAACGTGTTTTTTTAGATAGTTTTGCACATTTAAAAAAAACGCTTTCCATGTAATACAAATTAGGTTCAAATTCCGCATGCAAAATTATTACATTCCAATAAAAAAATTTCGTTCGACCCTTCATACATTTAGTAATTCTGAACCGGCCCATTTCCCAAAAAGGTTGGGGACCCCTGAACTAAAGTATGAACTCCACGCAATGAAGTGATGCAGGGGGGAGGAAGAGGGGTGAGTGGGAATGAGCTTAACCCTTTGAAAGCCCGCCATGCTGAAAATTTCACCAAAATTTCCAACTAGAATTATTTAGAAATCCAATAGAAAGCAGGTATAAAAAATGCAGCTAATCCAAACAAACCCTAGATAACTACCGCCGAGGATTTCAAGTTTTATACAGGTGTGTTTAGACTCTCTAATATATTTTGCAACAATATAAAATAAAAAAAAGAAGTCTGTTAATGCATGTATTTTTCCAAAATTAATTCCATCTTCTTCATTGTTGTTAAAATGTAATGCTCACAATCTAAATACCAAACCACACTCTAAAATACTCCATAGGGATATCCATAGGGTAATTCTGCCATGGTTATAAATTCAGCAATTCCGGTGGAAACGAGACTTTATAAACGATGACAAATAAATTACATGGATTACACGACCCATGTTCAATGCTATCTGGAAAGACTTAACGGGTAGTATTCTTGTTTACTTTGAACATGCTCAAAATATAACGCTTATCGGCGTATTTCAGGCCCATGGACTTGGCAAAACGCCGATCGGCGTTGGTCAGAATTCAAAGGGTTAACCACTAATTCTGAACACGATTCAATCAAATTAAACATCAATTTGGTAGGATTTGAACCCGAGATTTTTTAGTTTGCGGAATTCAAGCCCTCTTCGCACTGATGACGATGAACAGTGTCGTTTCTTTAAATTCTTAGTACTTATCTTTTCTAGCGACCATCGTTCGGCAGCCCTAGTTTGAGCGGACGATTCATCGATGATCGCTAAAATCATTTTAAATTAAAGGTATCGCATTCGAAACGGCGATTTCGTTGTCCGACCGCGAGATATAAACATAATTAAGCGCATACATCAAGTGCGCGTATACGGGGTGCGCCGAAAGTGGAACGCGCGTTATTTATCGACCCCGTAGGTGTCGGTCGAAATGATAAGACGGATTTTTTTTAATATTTATTTATCAATGGAGGCCCTGCAGGGTCGATCGCAGAGGCGGACACGCAATCAGATCGTCACCCCGGGAGACAAATGAAGTGCACGAGGAGTGCATTTATTATTATTTCGGGTGACTTTTCGTGGATTATTATACTGTGTATGTGTTGGTGTGTGTGTGTGTGTGTGTGTGTGTGTATGAGCGATGGCAATCTGGAGGCTGCAAATGGCTACCGAACACTATCGAACCGGTAGATTATGTCGTTATTTATACGTCTCCGGGCGAATTAAACGGCGTCGCGTGCCCTCTTGAACCTGGGAGATTTTCGCACAAAGCGAAACACGTATGGCGATCGGACGTGAGGTACATAGCTCTGGTGGTACTTTTTTGATTAACGCGCTGGTTTTATTTCTCGGTTGATGTGTTTAATTGTGCTGCGGTATAATCGCTGTGCAGTGGAATTTGAGCTTTGGATTGTTTGGATCTTTGCCATTGATTCGTTTGAATTTGAACATGTGAAAATCAGTACATATTTTTACATACATATATACAAATATACCAGGAAGGCTTAACAGGTAAACCCCAAATGCACCTTCCTGGTCCACATAATTATTACAAATATACATGTAAATCTAAGCAATATCTGACATCTATGGTCAGATATTACCAGTGGCGGCTCGTGCATACGAGCTGCGGCGCTGCAGCACCTCCAGAAAAATTACAAAAAAATCGCATTTACAACTTGTATTTAGATATATTTGACATACTCATTAACAATGATTATGTCAAATATCTAATCATTCTTATTTAAATTATATTCACAAGTTGTAAATGTATACAAATGTGATATTTTTGTATTTTTTCTGGGGGTGCTGCAGCGCCGCAGTTCCTATGCACGAGCCGCCACCGGATATTACAAACATCGTATGAATACGATAAATACTTTCATGTAACAATACGAATTTTTATATTCGATAAACAACCACAGACACATCTATGGCGAGCAATATGGCGAAACCTAAGATATAAGACTAACTAAAGGTTTGCAACAGAAAATTGGGATGGGAAAGAAGGAAACACCAATTTTTACAGGAACCGTTTCAATGAAAATCAGAAAAATTGGCAAATTCTTATAAAAAACGATCGACCTCGACAAACCAAGGTCTGGTCAACAACGAAACTTAGTGGGACTCGAACCCGTAACATCAAGTACGAAATAATTCAACATTCACCACTAGACCACGCTGCTGGTTATACATATGACCGAGCCAGCAGCGTGGCTCGGTCGTTAAGCTTCTGCTTAACACTGAGAGGCGCCGAGTTCGATCCCTTGAGCTGACCTCAAGTATATCTGTAATGCTGCTGGTCAGACCAGGATTTGTGACTCCTGGTTGATCGTTTCCTATCAGAGTTTGCCAATTTTCTCTGATTTCATTGTTGAAACGATTCCCGATTAAAAATTGGCTAAAAATCCTTCCTACCCACTATGTCACCACTATTTGAGTATGATTAATGTAAATATTACAATAAAAATGTATGTACAATTCATAGATGTCTCGTTAATTGTCGAGTTTAAGTCAGTGTCTCGTAATTTAGCGACTTATGTATATAATAAAAAATGCTGTATTGTTTGTAATTTGGCCAGGAAGGCGCATTGGGGTTTACCTGTAATGCCTTCCTGGTATGAAATAAAAAAATAAATTAAATTAATTAACATATATGTACATATGTATACTAGCTGAATTCGACATGCGTTGCAAATGGCACAATAACGGGTAAAAGTTGGAATTCTCGACAGGGCGGACCCTCTAGGCTCGGAAGCGAGGCTCGGTCGACCCGCTCCTTCCTGTCATTGGTTGCTATATGCGACTACTTTGGTATTTCCGTGCCCTGAATTAACTCAACTTTTACCTGATGAAATACTCCGACATATACTGCCTGGTTCGCATATAATTTCGGACGGTTGGGCAGCGTACGGTAATGTTCCACATATTGCGAATGGAATATATACGCATTCGTTTGTGGTTCAATACAAATTCATCTAAATATAAATCAAAACAGGCACGCGTTGTGCCAAATAGACGCCTCATCTTTCTTTTCACACGCATCCACATATTTTTCACATTTTGCGTATGTATGTATTTCACTATCATTTGGATCCACGAAATTATAACCACTTTTACCGGAATTCGGAATATTTCCGTACGCTGCCCAACCGTCCGAAATTATATGCGAACCGGGCAGTATATGTCGGAGTATTTCATCAGTTAAAAGTCGAGCTAATTCAGGGCACGGCAATACTAAATTACTCGCAAAGAGCAGCCAATCACAGGAAAGAGCGAGTCGACCCATTGCCGGCCTTACACCCTATGGCGCCCTCGGGCAATTTTTTCTAAGCGCCCCTAGAAAATTGTGACAAATTATTTTGTGACATTGTAGACTGGAGATAAGTTTCAATTTCAAATAATCAGTTTCGCCTTTGGCACTATAATCTAAAATTTTTAAGGGTTTATTTTACCCTGACAACGCAGGTGGAGACGCGAAAACATTTGAAATTATTGCGTTACAATGCCACTCATTCCCGTTTTTCCCGTGTTTGGCCATTTTTTTTACAGAAACCACCGTGGACATACACACAATAACTACTGCAAGTTTCATCGCAATCGGTTGAATGGTAACGCATAGAAATGAATAGGAACACATACATGACAGACAAACAGGCAAGCATTGATTTTTATAAATGTATGTACATACTAGTGGTGTTACCCGGCTTCGTTCTGTATTTATAAACCGATTAAACATGGTTAATCTTATAGTAAAAATTAATTTGTTTTTTATTCAATTTGTCGAATTAAAGAATCGAAAAAAAAAATAATTAATGACAGCCAATCAGAAATTAATGGTTTTTTTATATAAATAAGTGAACCGGAACTGAAAAAATAATCCTGATCCGGAAAAGAAACAGGAATAGGAGTAGCTTTATTCAAGCGATCCGGGATGTTTATTTTCTTTAAACATCACATTCTACTTCTGCAATATCCAACAGTCAACATTTTATTGTTTGTACGTATAATTTGTTATTAACCAATTGTTTTGGTATACTTGGGCGACGCCAGGTATATCTGCTAGCGTTATGAAAGACTTTCTTTACACACGACAGAGTCAATTTGTGTAATGAGGCTTGGAAAATTGTGTAATTGAGTAATAATGACTCCTTTCTTGTCGGTTTTACTTTCCTTTATTACAAGAAATAGAAGAGGGACTGCCGGCTGGTGTATGGTGATTGGCACATCACCTATTGAATGTTTAACTGATACTCATTATTGAATGAACGCAGTGCACCGTCGGTAGCCCTCTGTTTATACATTTATATTAAATATTAGGTGGGGAGCGACCATAACAACATGAAGATTGTCCAAGGCTAAACGCGTCAATGCAACGCTACATTGCAAAACAATGCAACGCTGAAAACTAGATTCGAACTTTGAACGACTCATTTAGAACTACTTCTTGAATTTTTCACCTGGATTTAGATTTTACGTAATGAAGTTTTCCTTTTAGATGCCCTTCGTATTCATTCCGTTCCCCGTTACAATATCTGGAAAAACGGTGTATCGCATAGAATGTTTCCAGAATGTTTTCTCTTACGGTTATCTCTACATATATGTATTTATGAAATCAGAGAGTCGAGAAATCGATCATGCCTATTGCCGACCACTGTAAAAGATGTACAATATCATCATGACTTTGCGTTACGGTTCTAACTGACCAGTCTGATATGAAATATCAATACAAAGTTACACCACAGCATTACCGTAATCTCGAAAACCCGAACAGCTCCGATCTTTACACAATCGCTAGTACTAAAGATAGATGGAAGAGTCCACGTGGCGGTGTGTGTGTACGTACACGCACAATTTATTCGCCATATACGTGTGTGATTATCTTTTAAAAAGCCGCTCCTATTCATTTCAAACGTGGAAGGAGACGGAGAGAGGAGGAGAGACTTTAAACATGTAACGTTCGCAAGAAGCCATTGTGAGACGGCCGTTTATGACCAAATACAGAGCGGGTCTGTTCAGCCTCTAACGCTACCATACTTACTATACGCCCAGCGTTTGACAAGACATTGATATTATCCAAACGAGATGTTTGATTGAGCAGGCGACTCCCGTTCCAGGCGTAGGAACTTTCTTGGTTTTGTGTATATATGTATAAT